>NC_085860.1:57934179-57949179 GCF_034702125.1 Engraulis encrasicolus | reverse complement strand
ACACTGTATACAGTAAATGAATGAAAGCATTGCCAATGGAGTGGTTTGTGTTGCTGTCAAGAGCACAATGAACAAGATGAAAAGTCCCTTTCATAGTCTACAGCTGCAGTGCAGTGCAATGCTGCCAATGCTCTTTTGTGGCTCACAGCAAGCTCTGTTTTAAGCATTTGGAAAGCACACTTGTCTAGCTGCTTAGCTGTTGTTAATGCCTTAAATATCTGCAAGTATGTTTACAAAGCGGATTCCAAAAAAGTTGGGACACTTTGTATTTTGTGAATAAAATCTAAATGCTGGCATTTTTAAAACATCTAATATGTTAATAAGGTAGAGCATTATGTACAGACAACATATCAGTTGTTAAAGTTGAGCAGAATTATTGTTTTGAGGTAATTATGTGATCATTTAAAATTTGACCCATGCAACAAATCTCAAAAAAGTTGGGACAGGGCCAAAACATGTTGTAATAGTTGGATAATTCAAAAAATTACACAAGGAAGAATATTTTAAAAGGAACTAAATTGACTGCCAACATGAATGCACAAATAAAATACCATCACATAGAGGCTATGGCACTCAGCAGCGAAGATTTTGAGGGACTAATTACTTATCTATTACACAGAAAGATTGAATTATCAAAATTGCAGGCATATAAGGCCTATTTCCGTAATATAGAGTTCTGTGTAATCATTGCACGAGTTATGAGATCATGACATACTCGTGGTCAATAAGCAAACTATGACACTCCAACAATGACAGCTCTCGAAAAAATGACCATAAACACAACACTTGATTAATGCACATGATGCAGACATTAAACAGTGTTGAGTGCAGAAAAGCTCATTCTATGGACCTAGGAGACATATGAAACTGTCCTCTGATTACAGAATGGTAAATATTTAATCCATTTTGAAAATTATGGAGTCCTGCACCCTCCAGGTTATATAGAAAATTAATACTTCAGCTTGATTTAGTGGTCAGTCTGAAAGACAGCATACATGATGGTAAGGGGGTGCAGAGGTGACTTGGTTAGGGTCTTCTTAGTCATGTAGAGCATTAAAATGAATGTTGAATGATACATACAGATTTTAAACAGCAAACATAGCTACCATGGCATTATATTTTGGAGCACCGCCTTTAGATATTGCCCCATAATGGTGGTAAATTTCAATCTCTACTATGTTCCAACTGTTGGTCCATCATTAGAGTAAACAGGTCACAAATTTAGTTTTCTTGCAGTCAGGATATGCCACATATTAAGCGTAACAAAAAGGTTAACAAGTTGAAGAACACACCTATCAGTTGAGCTGCTGAAATCATGTCTCGCACATCAAAATATCTAATTTTTGAATAAAATTATGCCATCAGTCAAAGTATTTAACTGTTCAGTCCCATCCCTTGTGTTGTGTTTAGTCTTATCCAATATAAAAAGCATTTTATTGGCCCTGTCCCAACTTTTTTGGGATTTGTTGCAAGGGTGACATTTTAAATGATCACATAATTACCTCAAAACAATAATTCTGCTTGACTTTAACAACTGATATGTTGTCTGTGCATAATGTTCTACCTTGTTAACATATTGAATGTTTTGAAAATGCCAGCATTTTGATTTTATTCACAAAATACAAAGTGTCCCAACTTTTTTGGAATCCGCTTTGTACTTTTGAAACCAACAGTGTTTAAAATAGAGTTTCTCAACGGGGGCGGTACAGCCCCCCCAAGGGGCGTTGGGAAGGTTACATCTGAGAGGGGGCAGGGCTTAGTTGCCATTGGGGTGCATTAATCCATATTATTTTGCCGCTTATGATGAGGTCCGGGGAGCTTTTATTCAAAAAAGGTTGTGAACCAATGTTTCTACAATACATTGCAGGTCTTTGGAAATTACCATTCTGTGGTCATATATGGCCAAACTGCCACAATTGATGGGGTTTCTTATTTGTATGATCACAGTGATCTCCAACATTGTCCTTTGTAGAGGAATCGTTTATACATTGCCACACATTACAACAATTCATCCAGGTGAATGCCTGGTTCATTGATCACCTGGTTGAATTGGACAGGTAAAACCAGGTCATTTGGAATATGTGGCACTGGATTGTGAATGATGAACTAAGGAATCCGGGTTACCAGTCACTGACTAGAACTTCACTTCCCTTTATCTACAATCATTAATTCAGCATATATACAGTACATGTGGAGTAGGACCACACTTTATAGAAGTGTGTTAAATTCACACCTTCTGTGGATGCCCGAATGAACTATAACTCCCCTTTTAAAGTAGCCTGGTTCACACCAGACGGTGTGTGTGTAGCTTCGGCGCCCCCTGGTGGCGCAGAGCTACACACACTACCGTCTGGTACACAGCCATAGAGCACGCTCCGTCTCCAACCAGAAAATAGACGGAGAATTTATTGCTTCTGCACGGCCTCCTCACCAACAAATTCCTTCACAAACCTTCCTGTTAATCTTTAAAGAGTCAATATAGTCTCTAATCTGTCTTGTGACTCCTCAATGTGAGTTACCGTTGATTTTGAAGCAATAAATTCTCAGCCTATTTTCTGGTTGGAGATGGAGCGTGCTCTATGGCTGTGTACCAGACGGTAGTGTGTGTAGCTCTGCGTCACCAGGGGGCGCCGAAGCTACACACACACCGTCTGGTGTGAACCAGGCTACTTTTAAAGAGCTAGTTTTTGAATAAAAACCCTTACAGTGTAGCATTCAACAAAAAAAAACATTTTTGGCTTTTCTGTGTAACATTGTGTTACCAGACTGAACTGGCTGTGCCATGCTGTCATTTGAACTCCCTTGTACCTATAACTCTGCTTTTTTTCTTCTTCGAGCAGACAGCAATAGACATGGCAAAAGCGTTCCACATAGTGATTTGTGTTTGGTGCTCTTGATCTGGCCGCCACTTACTGATACCATTCCTGATATGCCCACTTATTTGTGTCGCCGCCACTGTGACACAAGAGGAGATGGCAGTCTGTGACATAGCTAACAGCAATCATGTGTGTGTGTGTGTGTGTGTGTGTGTGTGTGTGTGTGTGTGTGTGTGTGTGTGTGTGTGTGTGTGTGCAGGGCCGGTTATAAGCATAGGCCGGCTAGGCGGTCGCCTAGAGCGCAATGTGAAGAAGGAGCGCCGAAATGGCGCTCTCCGATGCGTAATTTTGCGATATGGAGTTTTTTTTATGAAGTCGCAATCAACAAAGCGTGGCGAAAGCGCTCCTCACGGCAAAGCGCCCCTCAGCCCAGGGCCGGTTATAAGCATAGGCCGGCTAGGCGGTCGCCTAGAGCGCAATGTGAAGAAGGAGCGCCGAAATGGCGCTCTCCGATGCGTAATTTTGCGATACGGAGTTTTTTTTATGAAGTCGCAATCAACAGAGCGTGGCGAAAGCGCTCCTCACGGCAAAGCGCCCCTCAGCCAATAGTAATATCGCTTTCAACTGTCTCTGGGAAGTCTGTGAACCAATAAACAGACAGTTCTGAGAAAGGGGGCGGGACGAGTGACAGCGTTCGATCTATTTTGAATTTGGAGACTCATTCGAGAGACAGAGGGCAAGCGTGAGCAGCAATGCTGCTCTGCTGGGTGGAGAATTGTTATGTTCTCATTAAACCAGTTTTGGAAGTCTGTGGTTTAATCAGCAACCGTTTGTGGTAATGTAAAGCCTAATAGTTATGAGGCTACTGTTTGGAATTAGAGGGGAAAAGAGCTTTGCTTTTGATCTGAGAAATCGCTAGTTAGCATGCTAACATTAGCCAAGTATGCCAAGCAATGAAATCCAGTAAAGTAGCTGTTAGTAGCCTACTCACTAACACCCACCTGACATCATAATACTTGCTTAGGTTGACCAGCAATGTAAAGTAAGACTGGTGCCATGTTTAAAACAAGTTTAGCTGCCATATCTCCTTCCATCCACTTGAATGAATTACCTGCTTGTTGTAAGCTTAAAAACATTGTTTCCAGACCAGAATGACATATAGGCCTACATTAATCATGTAAGAGAACCATGCACAGCATGTTTTCATGCTGAGTGATGTAGTATTGCAGACAAGTGAGGCTATTTACTATATTTTGTATATTATGAAATTCAAAAGCGTGACAGCTTTTCTCCCTTTCTCTCACCCTGTCCCTCCGGTTCAAACACATAGATAGCCCCCTTCTCATTCTCCTACTCACAAATGCACCACTATTTCCAGTACAGAAATGAAATTGGTTTGGAATCATAGACAGCACAAATGTTTAGCTTATTAAAATTGTTATGCTGCCATGCTTTGTGATGCTGTAGGTAGTGTAGATAGGCTATCAATGCAGACCTCCTTGGTAGGCCTATTGTCTACACATGCATTTGACATGCAAATGTACTGTACCACTCTCCTGGCATTTCAATTCCATTTTACAATTCAAACACATTGATAACCTCCCTCTCATCTGGGGTTGGGGGCACCACCACCATTACATCCAAGACACCACACAGTGAAGGTACTTTCATGCGACTCAATCTGATGTGTTGGTCGGCTGTCCAAAAGAACCAGAAATCCATTTGATGCAAAACAGTTATTGTTCTTGATGCTATTTAGTTAAGCTTACTACCGGTATTACTCTTGTGTTCTGTAAGGTATAAAAAAGAGGGGGGGGGCGCCAGAACTCAAACTCGCCTAGGGCGCCAAATAAGCCAGAACCGGCCCTGTGTGTGTGTGTGTGTGTGTGTGTGTGTGTGTGTGTGTGTGTGTGTGTGTGTGTGTGTGTGTGTGTGTGTGTGTGTGTGTGTTTGTGTGTGTGCGTGCATGCGTGCGCGCGGTGTGTTTCTTTATGTGTCTGTGCGTATTTATTTGAGCAAATCCACTCTGAGCTTCGATGAGGGCCCTGCATGTTTGCCTATGAGAAGCACATCCGTCTTTGTTCTTACCCTCAGTGCCCCTGTCGCAAACTCCTGTCTGCTGCTTTCATGAGTCTTTTGTTCTTACTCTGAGTGTCTCTGTGTTACTACCTGCATAAGCCTTTATGTGCTTACACTCAGACAGGGAAGCTGACAGGACTGAAAAAGGGGTCAGTTGTCCCAGTCTGAAGGAAAGTGGGGGGCCCAATATTGGGTCCCCGTTACATGTATTGTGTGTCTATGTGTTACTGTGGTCGGGGCCCAGCCAAAAGCTGCCAGTGGCCCTGCGCTCGGTGCTGCTGTGTGTCGCATCGCCTGCTGCCCTTACTCAGAAAGAGCAGTGAAGAGCTCTCCCATCAGCCCCAATCACAGCTTATCGCTGCCGAACAGACAGTAGGTATCAGAGAAAATTGGCAAGAGCACTGCCATCTCCGCACTGAGCAGCACAAGGGCTTATTGTCCTTTAGCCGTCAAAGTGGATAGGAGTGGAGCTAACTCCTTTGGTGTGTGTGTGTGTGTGCGTGTGCGTGTGCGTGTGCGTGTGTGTGTGTGTGTGTGTGTGTGTGTGTGTGTGTGTGTGTGTGTGTGTGTGTGTGTGTGTGTGTCTGTGTGTGTACTACCAATCTACCTTCATGAGCCCACTGCTATTGGAGCACACCCACATGTTTTGACCTCTTTTGCTGGGGCAGTGTTGTTGCTACTGGTAAAAGTAAACATGTAAAAACATTTCCTCACTGACAGGTTAGGTTTAGGTATTGGTTTGGTTTGGGCACAGTTTAGCATTCTTTAGCTATTGCTGGGGTTATGGAAGGCCCCCACAAAGATTGGAAGGTATGATTGGGCTCTGTGTGTGTGTGTGTGTGTGTGTGTGTGTGTGTGTGTGTGTGTGTGTGTGTGTGTGTGTGTGTGTGTGTGTGTGTGTGTGTGTGTGTGTGTGTGTGTGTGTGTGGTGTGTCAGAGTTTCAAAGCGAGAACCCAAATGCAGCACACAAACAACGGTATGGGAAAGGTTGGGGTTTTATTTAACTAAAAAGCTCTACAAAAGGACCAAATGCAACGAAGATCAATTCCAAAACAAAAACCCACGAGGGGGAAAACATTAACCTAGAAGACAGAAAACTTAAACTTAGAGACAAGACACTTACTAAACTTCTCAGGAATTTTCGGATGAACAAGGTGTGGTAAGACAATGACGCAACAAGGAATAACAAAAACACTACGGCTGTCTGTGTTTCTGCCTCTCTCTCTCTCTCTCTCTCTCTCTCTCTCTCTCTCTCTCTCTCTCTCTCTCTCTCTGTCTCTTTCTCTCTCTCTCTCTCTCTCTCTCTCTCTCTCTCTCTCTCTCTCTGTAATTCATTCTCTCTGTCAATGACAAATAACATAGGCCTGAAATAGAATGATGTTGCTGGAGGGTTCTACTCTCTGGGTCGGATTAGGGTTTCATCTACACCCCACCCCCCAACCACACACACAGACACAGACACACACACACACGCTCATCCCAGGTTCAGGGTCACGGCCCCCCAAGGTGCCTCTGGGGAAAGAACCACCCACCAGGATGAGATGAGCCTCCTCCCAGGGTTACTGTGGAAGCTGTCTCAGGCATCGAGGCTATACCCTGCTGGACCTCAGAGGCCCACCCCCTGCCGTCCCGTGGAGAAAGATATGGGATGGGGAGCAGAGGAGTAAAGGGGAGGTGTGTGTGTGTGTGTGTGTGTGTGTGTGTGTGTGTGTGTGTGTGTGTGTGTGTGTGTGTGTGTGTGTGTGTGTGTGTGTGTGTGTGTGTGTGTGTGTGTGTGTGTGTGTGTGTAGGGTAGAGGGTAGGCCTCAATTCCAGACCCTGCTCCGGTGGAGTCTCTGAAGGGATTGCAGCACAGTCTCTCAACCCTGAAGGAAGGTCATTTAAGTTGAGAAATTGTGTGTGTGTGTGTGTGTGTGTGTGTGTGCGTGTGTCTGTGTGTGTGTGTGTGTGTGTGTGTGTATGTGTGTGTGCGTGTGTGTGTGTGTGTGTGTGTGTGTGTGTGTGTGTGTGTGTGAGAGAGAGAAAGAGAGAGAGAGAGGTAGATAAGGAAGAGAGAGAATGTGTAACCGGGGCGACGAGATTCAAGCGACAGAGAATCGCCTCTATGCAGCAAGAGCGATACGAGCGATTGAAGTGACAAGAGTATATCCGTTAAAAGCAGAATGCAAGCATTCCAACATTCCCATTGGCTGTGGCAGCTGTCGCCGAACTTTTCCATAGCTAATTTGTATAATATTGCCAAGATTTCAGCTACGAACTGTCGTGCGAATCGAATCTAGTCTCCTGAATCGCTTGTCGTGCGACTCAATACAAAGTCATTTACTTCCGTTCAGGGGCGGAGCACTGGTATTGTGACAGGGGTGGGGCGAGAGATGTGTCAGAGGCCCCCCTCACACCTAATGATTAAAAAATACCGACAATAAAGGCATTTAACACCAACTTTGCTGTTTAGCATAATACTGAACTACTTAAAAAATACTGAAATATCGCAAATGGGGCCTCTGAGGTGTTTAGAAATCCAAAGCCATTGGTAGGGGGCCCCACTTAGTGGTGAGGCCCGGGGTTTCTGGCCCCTATGCCCCTCCCTCTGCTCCGCCCCTGCTTCCGTTGCTTGCCTCGCTCAGGTTGCGGACGATGTATTCGTGCGGTAAGGACATTCCAAGGGGGCTGTGGGTCTATGGGCTGTCTGCTTAAGGCCTGCGGCATGGTTCGTTCTGGACTTTCCTCTGAGAGATGCTGAGGATTGTGCTATGCTTAGCCGCCCTCCTGGGTCCCCCGTCCGGGGACCAGTCTACCTGAAAAACCACCCCACCCCACCCCACACACCCAGCTCTACTCCCCCAGGTAAAAGGCTCTGAAGCAATCCACTTGTCCCAAGACCCCATGGGCTGGCCTTCAGCCAAATTAAGCTAAAACAGCCCACCTGTCCACGGTGCCTGCCTTCCATCCATGAGTGTGTGTGCGTGTGTGTTGTGTGCCTGTGTGTGTGCGTGTGTGTGTGTGTGTGCTTGCGTGCGTGCGTGTGTGTGTGTGCGTGCGTGCGTGCGTGCGTGCGTGCGTGCGTGCGTGCGTGCGTGCGTGCGTGCGTGAGTGTGTGTGCGTGCGTGCCTGTGTGCGCGTGTGTGAATGCCTGTGTGTTTGTGGACGCTCCTCATGTGCCAGCCTTTAGTGAGGGGAGCTGACACCACCACAGCCAGCCCCTCATGCTTAATTTAGACCACCTTGGGCCTCTGACCCTGGCACTGCTGGGAGTTCCTGACAGGAAGGAAGGAGGGAGGCTGGCAGGGGAGGAGGAGAGGCCCTAGGACAGGAGAAAAAAGAGGTGCTAGAAGGAATTAAAGACAAGGATGGAGGGATGATGTTGGGCAAAGAATAGTGAAGTGAGTTAGCGAGGGAGAGGAAGAAGGAAGAAATGAACTGTACAGTACTGGTAAAGGGGTAGAGAGATGCAAAGGTGCAGGAGGTGGAGAGTGCTATACAGGGAGATAGAGAGTGAAGTGAAAGTGAAAGCCCATTGGGAAACTCCAAGAGAGAGAGAGAGAGACAGAGAGAGAGAGAGAGACAGAGACAGAGACAGAGAGAGAAGAACACTGTAAAAAATACCAGCTGCCTCAGAATTCCAAGTTAATTTAAATCCTTATTGTAAGTTGTGTAAAGCTTTGAATTGCAAATGAAATTACAATAAAGATTTCAATTAACTTGGAATTCTGAGGCAGCTGGTAAACTTAAAAATTCAAGTTAAACCATGTTGTTGCCATTGCAGTGTATAGGAGAATAACTTAATTATACAAGTTATCATGACTTATCACTGAAATCACTTTTTACAGTGAAGGTGGGGGATTGCTTCTCGGCACGGGGTAAGAGAAAGTGAATGATGTACAGCCATATGGCACCGACAAACAAGAAAGTCAGGGATAGAGAGCGGCAAATAGGTGTAGAGAAAGCGAGGACTTTCCATGCAAAAAAAAAGAAAGAATGAAAAAAAAGAAGAAAGAAATGGGGCCATTAGAGGATGTGCAGGAGAATCATAACATGTCCCCAATACCCAAGTGACAGAGCTCACACGGACTAGAAAATGAATGCCCTCTGGGTACCGTGTGTCACACTGGATAACATATGGGTAGCGTGCGCCGCTTTGGATTAAGTACACCGCTTCACTAAACATGAATGCAAAAGGCTCACGCAACGAAACGCGGAGATATATTCACTCAATACAAACAGCCTCCAGCTAGACATTGTCATAAGCATGCTAAGAAGCCAAATGCTGCATGATTGATGACACATACTGTACTTGTATATAGGCTGTTAAAGGTCCAACCCAGGTGAGAACATGATAATTTCACAATAACTCGATTTGTTTACATATTGCTCCAGAGGTAGTGAATGTTTTTCCGTTTGCACATTTCAAGACTCGTATGAGCTCATGTGTGTGTGTGTGTGTGTGTGTGTGTGTGTGTGTGTGTGTGTGTGTGTGTGCGTACGTGCGTGTGTGTACTGTGCACTGTGCATTATCCAGTGTGCAGTCTGTAGTGTCACCATTTCAGACAGTAAGTTTCAGTGGAGAAAAAAAATCTTCCTGCTTGCTGGAGAATGCTACGCACAACACTACCAATAGACAAGGTAAGATCATACGCAGTAAAATGTACATTGTAAATTCATCACTTAGGAATTCGATTTAACATCCTATATAGTGTATTTGGTCCGAGAATACACAGTAAGTGTTGAATTAACACTGCTTTTAGCTCCTGGTTGCACATTCCATGACACGTGTAAGAGGAATGATTTTGAAAATGGTAGAACAAGATAAGTCCTTTGACGCGTCACCAATGTAATGCAATCAGTTCGGGTCTTCTAAATGGTCGTGCCTTTCCTTTGAACTCCATTCATTCTCCCAGTCTCATGGCATGGCTGCCATAGGATTGCAGTTTAGAGCCTTACGTCATTTGCATCCTGGAACAAACTGTTTATTAGTCAACTCAACCTTATTAATAATGTCAGGTGAGAGTTCCGTTAGCAATGAGTGATAAAGTGTCAGGCTCACCGTAAGAAAGAATATTTTGGGAACCTTTTTGTCCTTTCTGACTGTCTGTCATGAAAGACAGAAGAACATGAACTTGCAGTGTGCGAGTTGTGGAAGGTGCTTGTAACCATGGCAATGAAGCTAGATGAGACTAGAGGTGATGACATGCCCTATGTCTCATTCCACACACTTGTGACAGTGCACTGAGGTCTTCAGTGCATAGTGTTGTGGAAAAGTTGAATGTAAAGGAGAAAGGTGAAATGTACAGGAGAAAGGTGAAACTCAATCCTTTAACTCAAGGAGAGGTGTAAATAAATGTTATTTCCAAAAATGGGACAGTATCACTTCAAGACCTGTTGTCACTTGTATGTATTGCACACTGAGGAAGGCAGAATGCCGGAACCTGTCTGTGTAATAAAAAAAGGTTAATGCATGGTGCAACCTTACTATTCAGTTGCAACATCATACCCATCTCTGTAGACTTAGCTACCCTCCTTTCTGTGATGACACAACATCAGACCTACCTACCTACGTTACCTAGACTTACGCACCCTACAGCAGTGTTTCCCAACCAGGGGTACGTGTACCCCAAGGGGTACGCGAGCACACTGCAGGGGGTACTGGGAAAAGTGTTATTATTATAACAAATGTATGAAGCAGCCACATCGGGACAGAGAAAATTATTTAGAAAATTAATTTGGCGGTACTCATGGCACAGCTAAGAGGCTTAGGGGGTTCGCAAGACAAAAAAGGTTGGGAAACTGCCCTACAGTACTGTCTCTGATGACATGACATGACGTCAGACCTACGTAGATTTACCCACGGGTCTGTGATGTGATGGCATGACCTCACACCTGCCTAGACTTGCACCCTCCTCTCTGTGATGACACGATGTTACGCCTACATGTACTTACCCACCCTCCTGTCTGTGATGTGATGACTCAACGTCAGACCTACCAGACCTGGCCACCGCCCTGGGCATGGCAGGATCTTTACCTATTAGCAAGAGAGATGCAAAGAGGTAGAGCCAGAGACAGAGAGAACCTTTTGCCTACCAACCTCTTCCTTGTGGAGTTCTCTGTTGTGCTGTGACACCCACAATGTTCAGCGTCTCTAAGCTCTAATCCACTGCTAATGAGTAGTGCAGGAGTTCGGAGATGCACCGCTCTCACTACTGATCCAAGGTGCTCAGGCACTACCACCCAGTTTTTCAGCTTGACATACAGGTACTGTACTGTATGTGTGGCAATGTGAGAGTGCTGAAGATAAACGCAAACACAGTAATGAAGCAGAGAGAGAGAGAGAGAGGGAGAGAGAGAGAGAGAGAGAGAGAGAGAGAGAGAGAAAGAGAGAGAAAGAGATGCGCTGCGCTGCTCTGTGTGGAGTGTTTTATTTTTCGCCGGTGTGTGTCAGTGGAAAGGAAAGGAGAGGAGCAGTGACCTCTAGCAGTGGGGAAACAGCCGGATGGACTCACATTGCCTCAGGACTGACTCACACACACACACACACACACACACACACACACACACACACACACACACACACACACACACACACACACACACACACACACACACACACACACACACACACACACACACACACACACACACACACACACACACACAGGCATGAATACAACAGGGATGAAACAAATGCACATTGATGTATACACAAAGGCAAAAGTGGTCTTATACACACAAATGGGAAAAAAATCATAGGCCAATAGCCTCTCTCTCTCTCTCTCTCTCTCTCTCTCTCTCTCTCTCTCTCTCTCTCTCTCTCTCTCTCTCTCTCTCTCTCTCTCTCTCTCTCTCTGTCTCTCTCTCTATTACACAGTCACTCACATGTATGCAAACAAACACACAGACACAATACACATGAATACATGCGTAAATAAATGTGTGTGTGTGTGTGTGCGTGCGTGCGTGCGTGCGTGCGTGCGTGCGTGCGTGCGTGTGTGTGTGACTTGGGAGGTTACTCCATGATAGCTTGCATCCCAGAGGTGAGCGGAGGAAGGGAACGTTGCATATGAATAAATAAGTAGGCAATGAAATAAATAATGCAAAAAAAAGGAGATGCAAATTTAATTGAGTGTCTGGGAACTTAAGCCATCAGGTTAAAAGGGGGGCACTGGGTGCATCCCAATATGCGACCTTGCCTCCTCCACTTGCCTCCTCCACTTGCTTCTCGTCATGATGACATCACTGACAACAGCATTATATTTCAATATCTTGCAAAAGCTCAATTGTAAAGTCTTTTTCTCATTTGCAATTGGGATGGTGAATGAAAAACAGTCCCTCAAAAGTTGTTGTGGCGAGGCTGACAGCTGGGAAACTTTATCGTTTTCTCCACGGAGGAGGGGCCAGGAGGCGGGACGAGGAGACAAGCACAAGTGGAGGAGGCAAGGACACATATTGGGATGCACACACTGTCAGTCTTGAGGACCTGTCAGGTGGGGTGGTCAATGAATACACCTGAATATGTTTATTCAGAGAGGAGAGGGGGGATATGCGGAGAGAGGAGGAGGAGAGGAGGGAAAAAGAGAGGAGGAGAAGTAGAGAGATGAGTGGAAACGGAAGGAAAGAGAGGAAGAGAGAGGTGACAAAGGAGAGGAGGGCAAGTAGAGTATGAGTGGAGGATAGAGAGGAGAGGAGGGAGAGAGAGAGAGTAGGAATGCAATGAATAAGAAGGGTAGGGGGAGAGGAGTGGAAGCTGAACGTGTCACCACAATATGTTTCTTTGATGAGGAGGCACTGTGAGAAACTGACAGTGTACATTTTTAATGTGTATGTGTGTGTGTGTGGGAAGGTGTAGCTGGCTGGTTGGCTGAGTTTGTGTCGGTCTATTCATGCACGTGCAACAACATTGAAATGAATTAAACTGAGGTCTAAACTCTAAGTAACCCCTTTACTTCACACTCAGACACACACAAACACACACACGCATGCACGCACACACGCACCCCCCCCCACACACACACACAAATGTGTTCACATGCACTGCACACACTCAGCCACAAATACTTACAGCAGTTGTCCCTTATCATGTCCAGTAATATTACAGTTATTGCAGTTCTTAATGACCTGTTTTAGACACACGCCACACACACACACACACACACACACACACACACACACACACACACACACACACACACACACACACACACACACACACACACACACACACACACACACACACACACACACACACACACACACACACACACACACACACACACACACACAGAGTTGGATGGGCTGCTAGCATACAGCTGATGGCTGCCTTGCCAGTCTCTCCTTCAAAATACCATACTGCAGTACACTACTGATCAGATGTGCTCTGATGTTGCAACCATGCGAGAGAAGAGCACCAATCTGAGGGCTTGGATTGAGTTCACTCACTTTCTCCCTGGTCTCCTTATATTTCTCTGTAGGCCTATATTTCTCTCTCTGTATCTCTCTCTCTCTCTCTCTCTCTCTCTCTCTCTCTCTCAAAAACCATACATGCACAGAAATTCCCAAAGAGGATGAATGGACTATGATATGAAAAGGAGCCATGATTTTTTTCTTCATTTTAAAGTGAAAGCCGAAAAGTGGAAGCCCATTGGGAAACTCCAACTCCCATTGTCATTGTGACACAGCACTCCACAGCACACAAGTGAACACTGCACACTGCACACAACGAAATTGCATTTATGCCTCACCCGTGCAAGGGGGCAGCCCTCAGTGGCGCCCCATGGGGAGCAGTGCGGTGGGACGGTACCATGCTCAGGGTACCTCAGTCATGGAGGAGGATGGGGGAGAGCACTGGTTGATTACTCCCCCCACCAACCTGGCGGGTCGGGAGTCGAACCGGCAACCTCTGGGATGCAAGTCTGACGCCCTAACGGCTCACCCATGACTGTTCATTTTAATAGATTTGTCTATAGGCCAAAGTACTCAAACACCGTATAACACCTTGTAACTAGAAACATGAACACCTTACAAGGGTTAAATCATTTTGTGGTACAGTTCACATCGGAAGCCTCATGATTGGCCACCATTTTTTATTTTTGTTACCTTGAAACTGGCTGAACTAGCAGACCGGACATCCTGCAGAAAACATTTGAAATGGCAGTGGTTTTTGGACATGGTAGATTTTTGATGAAAGAGTGACGAATCCACCTATACAGGTGTTGAGATAATGGTTGTATTTTGATCATACTCTCTGCAGTGTAATTAATGGTCAGTAGTATTTCGTCATACTGTCTGCAATTTAATTAACACAGGAAAACTTTGTGTGTACAGTACGCCTAACTGCTTCAGTCAGTAATCCAGTCCGTCAGTCATGTCTTGTCTTATCATTCTTTCACTTTCACTTGTGTCTGGACCCAATTCCGGGCCCTGTCTCCTCACCCCCATCACCTGCCCTGCATGCCCACTGAAGGTGAGCCTTGTCACCTACCCAAAATGGAACCCTAGAAATCCAGGACACATTGATGAACTGTTGGGGTTCTGGGATTCTTTTTTTGTGGGGAGAGGAAAACTGAAAACAAAAGAAAAATTAAGAAAGAAAATAATGCAGGAATGAATGAAGGAATGCTTCATTTTTGTGCTGTACCAAAGTACTGCATCACTGTTATATTTAGTAGCAAGTTATTTCTGTATTCGAGGGACACATTATACCCATTGCCACTTTGAAGAGAGCAGCATTTTGTCTCTGAAACTATACCTCCACATTGTAACCTGGTTCACCCTGCTGCAACCTCTTGCTATCATCAAATTTTCAGATACCTCCGCTGTAGTGTTGTTGTTGTTGTTGTGTTGTTGTGATGCATTCGGTGTAAATAGGACACCTTTTCCATGCCAGCCTTTGCAGGTTTGCAGACGTAATCACATATCATTTTAGCATGAGAGCAGTATCCCTCCTGCCTAGGGAATGGATGGATGAAGGTAATCATTTCTCTCTCTCTCTCTCTCTCTCTCTCTCTCTCTCTCTCTCTCTCTCTCTCTCTCTCTCTCTCTCTCTCTCTCTCTCTCCTCCTGTCACACCCAAGTGCACTTCCTCCAGTGCGTGTGTAGTTTGGCTTTATATGTTTT
>NC_085860.1:57904179-57919179 GCF_034702125.1 Engraulis encrasicolus | reverse complement strand
GTCTGTGAGAAGAAAGTAGTGAATGTTTTTTCAGGTTTCTAGATAGAAGAACAAGAACAAGTTAAAGAAAGAGGAGAGTGGAAGAAAATGGCATGAAATGGAAATGATTGTGTTTTGGTCAATGACAGATGACAGAGGAAGAACACAGAGTAAAAGAAAAGTCAAGACAGAAAGCCACACACACACGAGAAAAGCCACGCAAAAGAGACTGATAGATAGGGGCAGGAAAGGGAAATGATTGGTTGTCGGCTGGCTTTTGACAGATGCCATGATGGCTGTCCACGATGCCAAGCACTGGGAGCAGTGGACCACAATGACACCTCCTCCGTCCATGCCGCTGGGCACAATCTGCAAGACCACCGCACGCGCATGTGCACACGCACAAGCACACACACACACACACAGACACACACACACACACACACACACACACACACACACACACACACACACACACAACATGCCACACCCACACACACGCATGCATGCACATGCACCCACCCACGCATGCACACACACATGCACACACACACAACATTTCCTGGATTGTCACTCGTTAGGACAAGGCCCTGTGCCCTCTGCATCATGCCCTGCCCTGCCACACTCCAGCTGTGTGCCTTCTGCTGCTTTACCTGCACACACACATTTGTGAAGGATCATGTGCACGCATGCACGCATACACGCATGCACGCACGCACATTTGGACACACATTGTACAAACACCCTTTTTCACATTGTCCGATATTTTGATGAAGGGGCAGCGAAATGTAACCTACACGTAGTTCAGAATAAATGTAAATACAGAAGAATGAAGTAATGCATAATTAAATGAATAAATAGAAATGAATGAATAAATATCTTTATTATTATGGCTAGTAGTGACTTTTTATGTGTTTAAATGGTATTATGATGAAAGCAACTTAAAGGTTTTCTTAAAAGTTACAGTAAGTGCATAAAAAGTTCAGAAGATTTAAATGGCTCCCTGTTAAGAAATCACTTAATTGCTGTCCTAAATTTAATTCTGGTAGCACCTCTGCCAAACTTTCAATTATTTAAGCAACACACACGAAAGCGACAGTCAATTATTCAAATCGAATTCTTTCCGGTGTACCTTATGACTGATCCATGAATAGCTGATGAGAGTCTTGGGAGAGTCTTGGAGCTTGCTGGTGATTGGGAGAGGCTACATGTGGAGATCCTACAGGGCAGAGCCCTGCACAGGGTCGAGGCCCTGCAGTACCAGGATGAAGTCGCTGCATACATCGACTTCAAATCACCAAAAGATGACTATTTTGATGTCCTGGCCTGGTGGAGTGAGCACGAGCGTTTGTTTCCTAACAAAGTCTACGACGCCATTTCAATTCAGCTGTTAAATTCAATGTTGAAGCCACATCTTCATTTTCATGATAATGAATACAGTAATTTCGTTCATAATTTCATGGCTTACTGTGATGGCAAACGTCTGAGTTTCATTTTAGTTAACTACTGTTCAACATTTTTGTCATAGCAATTAAATTATAAACAGAGTTTCGTTTTAGTTCTGTTGTGTGCGCACAGCACGGACATCGCCTACTGAAGGCAATTGCGTTCAGAACCTTTTTTTAAAAAAAAAAAAAACTGTTTTATCCACGTTAAAGGGACACTGTGTGAGATTTTTAGTTATTTATTTTCTTTTTCATGAATACTTACCACCAGCATCAAATTCGAAGTATTCATTATGACTGGAAAAATTGCACTTTTAATACGTGAAAAGGGGGATCTTCTCCATGGTCCGCCATTTTGAATTTCCAAAAATAGCCATTTTTAGCTGCAAAAATGACTGTGCTTGGACCATGCTAGAAAATATTTGTTTATTACTTAGTAAACTTTCATGTAAACATCAAATTTGGCAGTAGGCAGCCCAGTTTCAATGAGCAGCATAGTTGCAGTACCTTTTTTTTTTTTTTTAAACCTGTTTTATCCACGTTAAGGCTATATTTTCAGTTGATGACGCCTATGCTATTGCACTTAATAATTTCTCTTCCCTACTGTTATGGCAATAAACTTCCTGAATTTCATTTTGACCTTTTTTTCATGCGGGTTCGGTTCGGGTGCCGGGTCTATTTATAGCGGTTCGGTCCGGGTCCGGATTACACATTTGAATTCTGTCGGGTAGCGGTTCGGGTTTGGTATGTAGTGTGACGAGTTCGGGTGGGTGCGGTTTGTGAAATTCTGACCCGTGCAGGACTCTGCTACAGGGTTGATACCACTCAGCAACAAACATGGATATGCATTGTATATGCTGTAATATCCTGCTTTGACGGGAGTGTGTGTGTGTGTGTGTGGGGGGGGGGGTATTTTAGTGGTTGGTGTGTGTGTGTGTGTGTGACTACAGTACTAAATACGTAGCAGTTTCTCTGTGACTACAACTGGGGAACGGAAAAAGTTTTGAAGGGAGTGCCTTTCCCCCAAATACATAGGCCTACACAAGTTAACACAAACACTGCTAGGCATGGGAAGTCAATTCCCTTCCCATGTAAGCAGACTCTCGCTGTTTTATTGAGTTAGAGCACATTCTCCCTCTCTCCCTCTCTCTCTCTCTCTCTCTCTCTCTCTCTCTCTCTCTCTCTCGTGTGTGTGTGTAAATTATTTTTTCCCTCTTCGTAGCAGGTGTGCACTTGCGGCCGTGCTGGCAGTCCTTCTGTAAACAGTGTGTTCAGAGACAGCGGGCGATTCAATTAAAGGTTAATTGAAAAGCGCAATACACCTGGGATCCTGCTGCTACCACTTGCTTAATGCTATTCCCCTCAGTCTCTCTCTCTCTCTCTCTCTCTCTCTCTCTCTCTCTCTCTCTCTCTCTCTCCCCTCCTCTTTCCCGTCTACTCTAAGTTCCATTCTTCGTTTCTTTCTCTCCATTTATCTCCTTTAATCCTCAGCTCCAACTCCTTTACTGAGATTGTTGTATGCCTGCTTCCCCCACTCTCTCGTTCTGTCTGTCTGTCTTTATGTCTCTCTCTCATTTAATAATGTACCTGCATTTATTTGCTTTCATTATGTATCTCTCCATCTTCCTTTTTCTCTTCTCTCTCTCTCTCTCTCTCTCTCCCCACTCTTTCCTCTCCTCCAGCTCATTTGCTGTGTCTGCATTCCTGCAGTCTGGTCCTGTGTGTCTCTCTTTCTGCTGGATGCTATCTTTAAACCCATGCTTCTCTCCAGGGCCTCCCCACTCTCTCTCTCTCTCTCTCTCTCTCTCTCTCTCTCTCTCTCTCTCTCTCTCTCTCTCTCTCTCTCTCTCTCTCAGCTCTTTGTTGCATCCTTTCATCTTCATCTCTTTGTGTTCTCACTCTCTTGTCACATATTTCACACCGTATGATTCAGCACTGGTCTCAGTGAACCCACTGCTCAGCCTGCGCTTGCTTTAGACTCTCCTGTCCTCTCACTTTGTGTGTGTGTGTGTGTGTGTGTGTGTGTGTGTGTGTGTGTGTGTGTGTGTGTGTGTGTGTGTGTGTGTGTGTGTGTGTGTGTGTGTGTGTGTCTTTACAAATAAGGCATGCGACACAGCATACAGAGTATTGAGCACACACACACACACACACACACACACACACACACACACACACACACACACACACACACACACACACACACACACACACACACCACTCTCTGCTCCACTCCACTCTTCACCGCTCATTGCCATGCCAGTCTTCACATGTGTGTGCCAGTGTGTGTGAATACTTCCTAGTGCATCCCTCTCCACTTCCCCTGACACCTTCACTTCTACACCCCTCTCTCTCTCTTCCTGGCCCTGTTCAGCATCACACCATGCCATTCCATGATGCCTGTGTTTTGTGTGCTCGCATGGGTGCATGAACACACCCTTGTCCGGCATCGCCCCCCCAACACCCGTCTCCACTGCCCTCTGCCTGGCACATCGCAGGGCCATGCTGTGCCAGGCTGGACGATGCCCATGTGCCATCATGCCAATCTGGCGTGTATGATGGGGCATTAGAGGCACTCCACTGAGTGAGAGAGGCACATGCACACATGCACATGTGTACACACGCATGCACACACCCACGCGCGTGCACACACACCCACACGCGCGCACACACACACACAAACACACAATCTGGCACGTATGATGTGGCATTAGAGGAGCTTCACTGACTGAGCTGCACATCAATGCACCTGTCACACACACACACACACACACACACACACACACAAACAAGCACACACACAGTCTCTTAAGGGCCGTACACACACGTCGCTGCTAGTTACTCGCTCAGCGAATTAACTCAATAGAATGTCAATGTGTTCCAGCGAGACTAGCAGGCGAGTAGGCGAGTACTGTACAAGCGATGCAATGTGGGCGGATCCCGAGTTGAAAATATTTTATCTTCGAGCGACGCGAGTAAGCGAGTAACCAATTGGAATGCAGAGTTCGGTACTTCTCGCCTGTTCATTGGCAGTTCAAGCCGCGGGAACTTTCAGCGAATGTTCCATGATAGAGTGGCGAGTAGGCGAGCAAGCGAGAAGCTAGTAAATAGCAGCGATGTGTGTGTACGGCCCTTTATAGTCTCTTTATAGTCAGTAGGATCTCTGGGACTGAATTTCGCCATATTCCACTACAACTAATGATACATCAACATTACAATAACAAGATGTGGACTACATCTTCTCCCCCTGTGGCCTCCGCAGATCTTCTTGAGACTTTAGAATTTTTGGACTGCAATATATTTATTCTTTAGTGAGCACTGAGAAGACGGACAGCGTTTTCATAAGCAGTCCACCCTATCCTCACTTCTTAGAACCACTTGAGCTCTTAAATAAACTTAAAAAGTGTAACTTATTCATCCATTCTGAAGTTAGCACATGGAGATTTCAAAAAGGTTTAAAAAAAAAAAAAAACGGGCTGTCAATGGGTTTCTTTTGAATATTTTGTTGTGTCAGTTTGAACAACTGTCATCTGTAAGACTGGAATGCGTCTTAAACAATACAAGAATGAATTGCTTCCTGTGCCAGTCTCTGCCACTCACGACTGCATAACCCCAGTGTTCCAACACAGTAATCCGACTCAAATGGTGCCCTCCTGACACGCCAAATCCCAAACAAAGTTTCTGCCTGACAGTAATCCTACACTGTACTGTGAGTTTAAGTGTCTTTCTTCCTGCTAATCCTGAACATTAACCTGGCTCTCCACAACACTAATCCCATGCAATTGAAAAGGGATCCTGGCTGTAGTGACAGTGCAACGACACTAAGGCTAATGTACAACAGTAAATGCACACTGATTTATCTTCCTTTATTATCAGTCAAGTTGCCAGCCCATAGAGCCCCATTTTGAACCCTGGAAATGTTGAGCACACCAAAGTTTTATGATACAAAAACAAACAGCCTACTGTATGGGTGCCATTATATAGAAACATTTCTGGGTTTGCCGTCCTGACAACTGGACTATTATACAAGTGACACGATTAAACCACTTGTTTTTCGTTTTTGCACTTTTATTAGGTATTTTTTCCTAGTCCCTGCATAATTCTGCTTTACAGAGCCACGCCCTAAATCTGTCAACTGACCAATCAGTGAACTGCGAACACGGTGCTAACTATGCCAAGTCAGTCATTGTGAACTAGCTTCTTTATAAAGATGAATGGGATTTGTAAACCAGATAGCAGATATCCAACAACCATGAACGCTTCGGGAGAGTGAGATTCTCTCCATTTCCGAAGCCCACAATGAAAAATGCAGGGGGTGGATTGAAACCATGTGAATGACCTCGCTGCTAGATAAATATCATAGTACATAGTATTCAGTCCCTGCATTTTCTAGGGGTGCAGTCCTTTAACCCAGTGATTTGGAACCTTTCCCCCTTGATATCTATAGCTCATCCTCTATGCCAATATGAATATTCTCCATACAGTTGTTATTACATGTGCCCCCTGCATTGTGGTTGCATACTCCTAGTGGTAGTGGTAGTGGATTGAGAATCACTGCTGTAACCTGTGGACATGAACATTACTGCTATCATCTGGACATTGGTATGCTAATTGTTATCTCCATTTGGGCATGGACATGTTCATGCTTACTAACCTCAGGATATTGGAATCTTCCCTCCCATTACCACATCCCCACATAAGCATATTCATTCTCAGCAAAGATTTTCAATATGGCAACCAAGCTAAAGCATACCGCAAGTCACCAATGCAACAAAGGGGCACTGCATCCGGTCTCCTAAATGTGTGTGACTTTTCATCGATTCCATTGATTGGTGTGATTTCACTCATTCTCCTAGTCTCTTAAAGGGACATGGCTGTATAGCTTAGATGGTACATAGACGCGAATTTGGCCAAGCGAAGAGAACTTCGCCATTCATTCCTATGGGAGAGGCGAAGGCAAGCGAACAGGAGCGAAGCGTAGTGAAATTATTAAACCAAGTTTGATATTATGCAAATGAGGAGTGAATTCGCCTGTGTCGGCCCTATCAAATCAACAGCAAAACTGTTCCATTCCATTTGATTCGCCGCGACGACCTATTGACTGTTGAGCTGTCAGAATAGAACACTGAATTACGCCTCTCTTCGCCTCGCTCGTTTCGCCTGCTACTGTCCCTACTGTTAGAGTCTTACATCCTTTGGATTCTGGAAGCAACTCCTTCTGAACCATCTCCACCTTTTCAGATATGTTTGTTCCCAATAAAGGGGGGGTGTTGATGGGGTATGTGCAATGGTGTGGAAATGATGAGGCAGGGACAGTATGGACTGGACGGAGCAGGGTCAGTAGATTAGGACATCCAATGTTTCTGAGAACTTTGTCTTGTTTATCCTTGTATTGTTTGTATATCCCAGTATTTCATGTGTTTGTCGTTGTTGTCCTTTTATGTATTTTGCCTCAACCCCCTGTCTCCGAAACAAATTTCTCCCTGGTGGAGACTAATAAAGTTACCCAACCTAACCTAAACCTTGGCTCTCTCATCCTCAGTAGTTTCAGTGGAGTGCAGTGGAGGTCATTCTTAGTAACATTTGGACATGGCAAGGGTCATGCTCAGTAATATCTGCTCATGTGTAGAGATGCACCGGATCCTGATTTTTAGGATCCTGCCGGATACCGGATCCACTGCTTAAGATCCTGCCGGATCCGGAACCGGATACCGGATCCTAAAGGGTTGAAACACAGCAAGCTCGCCCTTTTTATTACGTTGGCGCAAACTATTTTTAAGACTCATTGGCTTACTGCCACACTGCCTTCAACGGCCGCTTCCAAAGGGCTTTCATTCCATGCAGCGATTGGGGTTGTGAAAGACTGACTGAAAAGCCTAGGCTACGTAAAGAGTAGAGATGCCCCAGATCCTGATTTTTAGGTGACTGCCGAATACCGGATCCAGTGCTTAAGATCCTGCCGGATCCGGATAGTCTGGAAAACCCTATTATCCTGCCAGATCCGGAACCGGATCTTGGATCCTGTACATCTCTACTCATGTGCATCCTTGATTCAGTGTACACCTGATCACCTACATTCTCTGCACTCGCTCAGCATTTGCTTGTTTCTTTAATGCTTACCGTATGTTTTTCAGCAGTACTTCATAATATGCTTTGCTTTGATGATCAGTGGTTGGAGCTCAGATGCTGCAGGGGCTGGGTGTTAAGAGTGGCGGGTGGTAAGGCTGGTGGTGGTAGGGCTGTGGCTATAATTTAATTTAGCTCGCACATACACTCGCATGCAGCACACACACACACACACACACACACACACACACACACATACACACAATCACAGTTCTCTGTGCTTGCTATTCGCAGGTAGCACTGGCTGGCGGCGGTGACGGTATTGGATCTGTAGGTATGATTTAATTTGGTACAAGGTGTTTGTAGGCACACTCAGCTGTTTCCTTCCAGGCTGAATTGCTTAACTCCGCATTTACCCCCCCCCCCCCCTCTCTCTCTCTCTCTCTCTCTCTCTCTGCTTGGTGCAGAGTTTTCTATGTCAGCCTATGTCTCTCCTCCCTGGTCTATACTGCTCTACTTTCCGTCCCCCCGGGTATACTTTTGATTTAACGGTGCAGAAACAGCCAGGAATTTTAGCTTGCTCAAACGCTAGGGCCTTGGCAGAGCCAGAGTGGTCTGCTGAGATCCAGCTTAACCACTGGATGAAACGTTTGTCCGAATTTACTCACGCACACACACATTTACTCACTCACATACACTTGTATGCAGCACGCACACACACACGTGCACACGCACACGCACACGCACACACACTCACTCACACACACACACACACACACACACACACACACACACACACACACACACACACACACACACACACACACACACACACAGTCCCATCACAGTGAATGGACGCGCTAGGGGTCTGCAAAAAAATCGTCATGATACTTATTTTCACAATATACTGCATCGATTCTTGACAATGTATTGTGATAATTATATTCATGATACACTGCATCAATGCATGACACCAAAATCAATTGTTTAATTAATAATAAAAAAATAAAAATCACTATCTGTGGAATGTGCCACTGGTTCATGTTTTTCAGAGGTAGGTAATATTTCTTGTACGAGATAAATTGACTCATGAATGCTACACAGCAAATGGCAAGTAAGCTGTAGTTTTAAACATTTGGTGAAGTAAATGGATGGCAATCAATAGCAGTGATAGCCTACATGTATTGCAATGCATTGTGATAGCATCACATCGTGTCACGTGTATTGTGATGAGCATCAAATCGTGAACCCCTTGTCAGTACTCACCCCTAATGGACGCTCTCACATCGTTCTAAAAAGCTGCACAATGACCATACAGCATAAACAATAATAGCATACAGAAAATGATTACTATAATTATTATTAGACTGTGCCGTTTCCGTATGTAACTCCATGCTGTTGGGGTGGGGGAGTTGGCATGCTTATTATGAGAACAGGGGGGCGTTGGCATGCTTATGATAAGGTCAGGGGGCATTTCTTCAAAAAAGGTTGAGAACCACTGCTTTACACTCTGAAATATATCATAATCCACTCTGTTGTACCTGCTGAAAAGATAAAAAAGCTTCAGGTTGAAATGGAGAGACAGCCAGATAGATAGGCAGAGCCAAATAGAGAGGGAGTGTTGTAAATGTGAATATGAGTAGGCTACAGATTACTCCTTCTACACTCTCCAAAGCCGCTGGCAACAGCAAAACACAACCCGTATTACATATAGACACGCGGGAAATCATGCTCGACTCAACTCAACTTTATATGCACAGCATATTTCGAACGATAACGGTAGACTCAATGTGCGTCATTTCAACCTGGTTTATAAAATAAGATAATGGGTTTGAGAGGCGTTGAAAAGTCTCCGTAGCATGTCTGTGCCTTAAGCACTGTTGCCTGTGGCTAACTGCTTAGGGCTGAGAAACACATTCTCCGTCTAGTAATGGGAACTTTAACAATGCCCTCACTCCCACAACAAGTCTTGTGGGATGATGAAAAGCATTCATCATGGAGATGGGAATGGTTAACGAGGTTGGGGTGAGTGGGAATAAGTGTGTGTGTGTGTGTGTGTGTGTGTGTGTGTGTGTGTGTGTGTGTGTGTGTGTGTGTGTGTGTGTGTGTGTGTGTGTGTGTGTGTGTGTGTGTGTTAGAGAGAGAGGGGAGAAGACCATTACTGTAATGTTTGCGATTCTTTTTTTTTTTGCTGATGTAGCCTTTGTGCCCTAACTTTGAATTAGCTTGCACTCTTGTGCACTTGCTAATGCATGGAGTTTGTTGTGGTGAGTGCCATCCTTTATCACGTTACTGTGCATAATATAGTCTATAATCTATTGGATGAGGGGCCCTTTGAGAGGACTTTGCCTGGGGCCAGGCAAAAGCTGTCTGTAGGCCTCTAGCCTATAATCAAACCACGTAGGCATTGAGTACTCAGGAAGTTCCGTGTGTGGTTTTCCTCCGGAATTCATACACATAACATTGATTGTCCAAACACCCCCAAGGACAAGGCTCTTGGCCATGGGTGCTGCTAAGCACTAACAGCAAGGGCCCAAGCACTGACAGCACTGACAGAGACCCTTAAGGGGGCCTAAAATTTGAATCTTTCATGGGGCCCAACATTTCTGGCGGCGCCCCTGCTCTTGGCTCTTTGAACTCTTGTTCAGTGGGGGCTCAGTGTGCTAAGGTGGTAGAAATGGAAATGGTGTGCAGATGTAGGCCTATATGAGAAAAGGGTAGATAATAAGAGTACAGAAAAAACTTGCTGATCTTGATGGAATTAACACATTCAATACCAGCCGTTTTTTTTTTAATTTTAGCAGTAGACTCCCAGCCAATTTCATCATTTTTTTGTCATTTTTTGAACAGCCACCAGATATTTTGTCTTTAACCCACAGACACATGTCAGCCAAAAACTCAGCTGTCTGTATATTTTTACGGTTTGTTTCTAGCTTATTCCATTCTGAAGTTATTCCACTTTAAGCGAGCACTGGTTTAGGTAGAAATAGCGTTTTTCACCATTCGAACTGAGATAAAGCCTTTTTTGTCACTGGTGCGCTCTTTGACTCTCCGAGTTTAAATTGCGGGTCTAAATGCATTTTCACGCCCGAAGAACAACTCCAGTAGCTTCCAAGTAAACTATTTCGATGCAAAAATCACCTGGTCAGGCTATGGTTCAGAGCCATATCATATGAAATGCTAGCTAGCTAATGTCACTTGACTGGCAGTTTTCGTTCTGTAGATCAGTGTTTCCCAACCAGGGGTACGTGTACCCCTAGGGGTACGCGAGCACACTGCAGGGGGTACTTGGAAAAATGTGATTTTAGCAAATGCATGGAGCATAGTAACACTGGGATAGAGAACGCAATATAGAACATGAGGGGGTACTCATGGCACAGCAAAAAGGCTTAGGGGGTACATGAGACAAAAAAGGTTGGGAAACACTGCTGTAGATAAAAGTAGAGGTGCCAAAGTACTCACCCAAAATGAGGTTACTTCCTGCTGTGCTGCATGCTGTTTTTCATTACAACCTTCCATTTTACACCTATCTTGATGACAGCAAAACTCCTTATCCTTCCATCATATGTTTAGGAACAGGCTAACTAGCAAGGGCTGTGCTGACAGGACATGTTTTGATGCCCTAGGAAGTAAATGGAGACGTGACGTGACGTGACGTGACGTGATCAGGAAGTGGTTTGATTCGCTATAATAAAACTCAAATACTGCGTGTAATAAAATGCACAGACGATTAAATATCCAGATCCTGACTTTGTAGGAGTTTTGACTTTGTAGGTGTTTTCATGATCTATGTCAGTTCTGTTCATCACATTATTACGGAAATCACACAGAATGTGCATTAGAATGTGTAGATTCAGAATCCCTTTAAAAAAAAAACTTAAAAACGTAATTTTACGGTTTGGGAGCCAACACATGCGAGGTAAAAACATATTTTTACGTGACTTTGGAGTGAATGTGTTAAAAAGATCAAACCTCTCAATGGAGAGAAAGAGGCTGACAGACAGCAGAGGTAGAAAGGCGTGTGCCTGCGTGCCTGCGAGTACGAGTACGAGTACGGGTGTGTGTCGCCTTCAATACCTCAATACTACCGTAATACTTCTTCTACTACCTTGGTCCTTTGACCTGGTCCTTGGCTCCAACACTACATTGTGTGGTCAACAGTTCAAAGATCCATACACAGCTTCTAGATGCTGGTAATCACAGGAGAGTTCAATATGTCAAAAGAAAGAAGTTTCTTTGAGCATGAGCGGACCTGATGACGCACAGAGGCGAAACGTGTTGTTCGCTCTGAATAAACGAGCATAAAGTCAAGAAAGTATGCGGTAAACTTCTTTCTTTTGAACTATATTGTGTGGTGTTTCATCATAAGGCTTCTTGTTCTGACTCATAATCCGTTGTTGCAGTAATTAATTTTTGTATTTATTGAACTGAAAGGCAGCGGAAACACCTGCACCTTCACATTTCACATATTGTTTTATACCCTTTATTGCTAGCCCTCCTGTCTGGGTGCTATTATGGGCTGAAACAATGACAGCTACGTTTTGCATTGTTAAACTGTCATCAGGAGGCACTTTTTATGAGTGTGTGTTAGGAAGAGGAAGGGGGTAAATGCGGAGTTAAGCAATTCAGCCTGGAAGCAAACAGCTGAGTGTGCCTACAAACACCTTGTACCAAATTAAATCATACCTACAGATACAATACCGTCATCGCCGCCAGCCTGCAAATAGCAAGCACAGAGAACTGTGTGTGTGTGTGTGTGTGTGTGTGTGTGTGTGTGTGTGTGTGTGTGTGTGTGTGTGTGTGTGTGTGCTGGGCCGCTGACAGCTTTCGCTGGGACAAAGTTATCTGAAAGGGCCCCCTAACCCAATACATATATGGGGACCCAATTCTGGCCCCACTATTTCCCTGGGCCCGGGACAACATACCCCTTTGTCCCCCCCCCCTGTCGGCGGGCCTGTGTGTGTGTGTGTGTGTGTGTGTGTGTGTGTGTGTGTGTGTGTGTGTGTGTGTGTGTGTGTGTGTGTGTGTGTGTGTGTGTGTGTGTGTGCGTTTGTGTGTGTGTGTGTGTGTTCTGTAGTCATAGCCTGTCATGGTTTTCAATAGTGTGGCAGTGCTACCTGTTACCTGCTGCTGTGCTGTATAAGGCTGCTGTCAATCACGGCTCCAGGTCCACCTCAGCTCTCTCTGCTGTGGCAGCTTGATGAATGTGCCAATTGGGGGAATATGACGGCAGATTAAACCGCTCTCTTTCTCTTCCTCTCCACTCAGGGGTGACACACACTTTATTTTGTTAAGACCAGCCATTTCACTCTTTCTTTTACTCTCATGTTTTTTTTCTTAAAGTACTTCTTTCTTTCTTTCTTTCTTTCTTTCTTTCTTTCTTTCTTACTCTCCTCATCCTTTCACCATCCACCTCGTCTCCTCTATCACTTCCTCTACCTAGATTTCTTTCTTCCTCTCATGATCCTTCTACCTGTGTCCCCTGTGGTCTCCAACTACAGAGAGAGAGAGAGAGAACGTGTGGGTGTGTGCATGCGGCTGTGCATGTGTGCTTGTAGAATACGTTAGTGTACTGTACTATGCTACAGATGATGTGATGGCAAGGGCAGTTCCACTACACTAGGTCAGTGAAGGAGAACCACACACCTAATGACCGACAGTGGCCGCTCAACACTTGATCTGGTTACATATTAATTTGTCCTGCTGTTACTGCCCACAGCTATCAAACGACATAAGTATGTTTTTACTGTGACATAAGAGGGTCATGAAGGGTCGTGAGATCTCTATTTTTGGCTCAGTGCTGGAGGCAGGGTTAGAGGGCCTTTACAGAACCTGGCTGTAAAAGGTACTCTCTCTCTCTCTCTCTCTCTCTCTCTCTCTCCTTCTAAAAAATGCGGTCTTTCTGAAAAGCTGAACTAGTTACATATTAAGACACCGTAATTATGCAATTCCTGGTCTCATTGTGGGACAAACTGTCTCAAGTGTCTTCTAAAGAGAGCAGTCCGAATGATGCTCTGACCATTATATAGGCTAGTAGAGTTATCCTCATTACTTCATACTATGAAAAGTGTTATGTGAGAAAGTTAAAGGTTTCTTTGTTCCAGGCCCTGCCGTGGCCATCTGGTAGAGCAGTGTTTCCCAACCTTTTTTGTCTTGTGTACCCCCTAATCATTTTTGTTGTGCCATAAGTACCCCCCAGGTCACGTTTTATATCGCTTTCTCTGTCCCAATGTAACTAAGCCCCATACATTTGTTCAAATTAAAATTTTCCAAGTACCCCCTGCAGTGAGCTCGCGTACCCCTAGTGGTACACGTACCCCTGGTTGGGAAACACTGTTGTAGAGCACTCACCTGCCATGCGCTTGACCTGGGTTCCATTCCCGGCCCGGGTCCTTTGCCGACCCCTCCCCATTTGCTTCCAAAATCAAAAGAAAAAAATGTTGAATTGAGCAGTATTTGAGTCTGTCAAGGTTCTCTTAATCATAACCACATAGACTCTGGTAAGTCATTCTCACTTTCCACTCCAAGGCAATGTCCACGCAAGTTAGCATGTTGCTCCAGGTTGGAGTTGTGCATACCTAATCTAATATCACATACAGCCTGCCCAACCTTTTGGTGCTGGGAACTCCTTCTGCCCCTAGAAATATCTCTGGGGATCAGCACAATCGCGATATTCTAAAATAATTTATCAACCATAAAAGTGAGTACTGTTACTAACCAATTTACGAAATGATGTTAACTCTTAACCTGTGTTTTTCCATTTTTGGCATTTATGTCTGTGTAAGGGAGTGACCATCACTGGGGTTGTGGGTATGTTCATCCTGGCTGGGAAACTCTACTCCCCTTCACTACAAATGGTGTCAGAAGTGGGATGTTTACCGCAAGGCCATTTGAAGCGTATCCATTGTGTGTACCTCCATGTGGGGGACCCCCAGGACGGGTGACCCTGGTGTGAGGGACCCCAGTGGGTGAAGCACAGATAATGGGGCACACTGGATGGCAGAAGCATGACGGGCGATCATCACTTGGGTTGTGGGTGTGTTGTGACTTGTCATGTCGCAGTCAGAGTCTCAATTTACTACCCCTGAAGGTCTGGGTTCGAATCCAGGCTGGGCAACTCTACTCCCCTTCGGTACAGTCTGTGACCCATATCCCCTCCTCACCTTTGTTATTATCCACTTTATTGAAGAATTTCAAATCTGGCTATACAGTACGCATGTTGTAAAAAGTGTCCATTCAACTCAGGGTTACAAATGAATCCTATAATACACACTGTGTGTAGAGAATTAAATTTGTTTGCACCACACATTAGCACCTACGCCAGAGAGCCAACAGCAGGCGAGACAATCTGCCGCTAATGTGGATTATTTACATGGAGGGTGGGACTCTGTTGGAAATAAACACTACTAACACGTAAACTCTCCTGGCATTGAGGGTACTTCAATCATCCGCTCAACAAGCGAGTGACTGAGCTGCAATGCATATTTTGATTGACTGCGGTTTCAAGTGTTCA
>NC_085860.1:57881679-57899179 GCF_034702125.1 Engraulis encrasicolus | reverse complement strand
GTGTGCGTGCACAAACACAAGTGAACACACACACACGCACACACTCACGCACGCACGTGTCTGTGTGTGTGCGTAAGGGCATGGGTTCATGTGTGCGTGCGTGCGTGCGTGTGCATGTGTGCGCGCGCGCGTGTGTGTGTGTGTGTGTGTGTGTGTGTGTGTGTGTGTGTGTGTGTGTGTGTGTGTGTGTGTGTGTTGAGGTGAGTTTAGCTGAGACTGAATGATGGATGAAGGGATGGTGCTGCTCTTGTCCTTGGACAATAGCCTAGTGCATGTCCTAGTGTGTGTGTGTGTGTGTGTGTGTGTGTGTGTGTGTGTGTGTGTGTGTGTGTGTGTGTGTGTGTGTGTGTGTGTGTGTGTGTGTGTGTGTGTGTGTGTGTGTGTGTGTGTGTGTCTGTCTGTCTGTGTCTCTGTGTTAGTATGCTAACAGCACAGTGCACAGAAAAAGACTGGTCAATACGACCCTTTTAACCTAATATTATCCAATCAGTGTAAAATAATAATAAGAAGAAAATAAAATTTGCTTTCAAAGGCCAGCTCTGAAACTTTTGGCAAAGAATGACATTGATAAGGTCCCACAGTAAAAGTAAATGAAATTCTTCGTTATGCCAAAATTAAAAAAATAAATGACGTTATCATTTTGCATGATACTTTGAGTTTGCATAATAAAGATATCACTCTGAGAACTCAACATCGAGCACAAATGTTTCAACATTAGATGAATTCCTGGTAATCATTGTATTTAACGGGAAGCTCTTAAGGAAGGAAGGAAGCTCTGTCTGTGTGTGACTCAATATGCTATTGAAGCAGATACAACAAAAGTCAATCCAATTTCCCTAGACAGCATGATTTATTCCTACACCAGGTCATATTTGCTCTTTTGGGCGATGGATGAACAAATTTCCCTCGATCTGTTAATATTTGATTTCCATCCAAATGTAATTAGGCATATCCTATTTCCTCAGTAATTGCTCAAATGCAGAATACATGAAGACACAACAGAAGCATGCAAGCACGCACACACACACACACACACACACACACACACACACACACACACACACACACACACACACACACACACACACACACACACACACACACACACACACACACACACACACACACACACACACACACACACACACACACGTACACAAAGTGTGTCTCTGAGGTTTATTATTGATATCACAGTGAGTTAGTGAAGATAGCACTTCATACCCCATGGTCCATGATACACGCACGTAACACAGACACAAATCACCCAGATCCATTCTATGTTGGGGGGAACACACATGCACGCACGCACGCACGCAGGCACGCAGGCACACACACACACACACACGCACGCACGCACGCACACACGCAGCAGCAGCCAAATAAGCAGACACAGACCTCAGGATCAGAGGGAGTCCCAGTGCTTACAATTAGCACTCAGTGCTTCCTAATGCCTTCCTCTATGCCTATGCTCCACACTAGCCTCAGCATGGAGACACTGTGGGGGTCTGGGTTTGATTGGGATGTGTGAAGCCGACTGTGAGGATTGACTACAGCATGTGCATGTGTGCAGTGTGGATTTGCACGTGTGAACATTATTCTGTGTGACTGTGTGTGTGTGTGTGTGTGTGCAGGGCCAGTTTAAGCATAGGCCGGCTAGGCGGTCGCCTAGAGCGCAATGTGAAGAAAGAGCGCCGAAATAGCGCTCTCCGATGCGTAATTTTGCGATATGAAGTTTTTTTTATGAAGTCGCAATCAACAAAGCGTGGCGAAAGCGCTCCTCACGGTAAAACGCCCCTCAGCCAATAGTAATATCGCTCCCAACTGTCTCTGGGAAGTCTGTGAACCAATAAACAGACAGGTCTGAGAAAGGGTGCGGGACGAGTGACAGCATGCGATCTATTTTGCACCACTATTTCCAGTCCAGAAATGAAATTGGTTTGGAATCATAGACAGCACAAATGTGTAGCTTATTGAAATTGTTATGCTGCCATGCTTAGTGATGCTGTAGGTAGTGTAGATAGGCTATCAATGCAGACCTCCTTTTGTCTACACATCCTTTTTGTCTCAGGCCTATTGTCTACACATGCATTTTACATGCAAATGTACTGTATCACTCTCCTGGCATTTCAATTTCATATTACAATTCAAACACATTGATAACCTCCCTCTCATCTGGGGTTGGGGGCCCCACCACCATCACATCCAACACACCACACAGTGAAGCTACTTTCATGCGACTCAATCTGATGTGTTGGGCGCCTGTCAAAAAGAACCAGAAATCCATTTGATGCAAAACGGTTATTGTTCTTGATGCTATTTAGTTAAGCTTACTACGGATATTACTCTTGTGTTCTGTAAGGTATAAGAAAGAGGGTTTTTTTTTTCTTTCAAAGGTAAGGCGGGGGGCAGAACTCAAACTCGCCTAGGGCACCAAATAACCGGCCATTGAACAGTTTAAACATTATGTATCATTATATTGGAAAATATTGTCAACAGTTTTGCACAGAGAGTTTGGATGGGTTCAACCCAGGGCATGGATCTGGATTCATGTATTCTGGATTTATCATGTAAAACACAACTGATAGCCCCGCTGTTAAACAGCACTGGTGGCTGAGAGCCCCAGTGCTAAGCAAAACTGATGATTGGGAGTCCTAATGTTAAACGGCACTAATGGGAATCATGGCCACCTGATTAGGCCTGACGTGCCAACAGCTGGGGCCACACACACACACACACACACACACACACACACACACACACACACACACACACACACACACACACACACACACACACACACACACACACGTCACACCTCCTTGGTAGGGAAACAGAGACACCAAAATGAATATTGAATCAGATTTATTGTGAGGCTGCATCACCGTGGCTGACCTGTCATACTCTTTCAGAGAGATATTCACTCTCCCATGCTCTCTCATTCTCTGTCCACCTCTGATTCTCTCTCTTTCTATCCCTCCCTTTCTTTTTATTCTTCTTGTTCTTCTTTTTCTTCTTCTTCTTTTGTTCATTTTTTTTCCCTCCTCACTTTCTTTCCTTCGCTCTTTGTCTCACATCACACACATCTCACACATGCACATCATTACATGGGCAACCTCAATGTGACCTTACCTTGTTTAAAACTGTCACCCTGCCTACAAATGTATCTCATTATCTCTCTCTCTCTCTCTCTCTCTCTCTCTCAATTTTGCTCTGCGATATTGGTCACATTCCATTTCAGAATGAAGGCAGGGGCAAAATGGAATTTGGGGAAAAGCGTTTCAATTTGCGATGTGATGGTGGCAGCCGCGGATGTTTGAATGACCCGGCCGGATGCAGGATGGTGGATGACGAGGTGGTTGGGATTTTGGGGGGAAGGGTAGGGGTGGTCATTGATGCTGCCAGGAATGGTGCATGTTGGGGCGGTGGCTGGCCTGGCACATCGTGATGGGAGACGGGAGAAATGGGGTAACACTCTCTCCCCAAGCGCTGCTACTTATCAATGTGTCACTTTTATGTGATTCTAGGCACACAGGGGCTGGCGGAATTATGTGACCGAGGAATGGCACATGGAGCGCGGGGCAGAGAGACAGAGAGAGAGAGAGAGAGAGAGAGAGAGAGAGAGAGAGAGAGAGAGAGAGAGAGAGAGAGAGAATGGGTTTAGTAAATGGTGAAGATGAAGGGAGGTGAAAACCACCTGAGCCACCTGCCGTTTCCTTTTTCACTCATCTTTTAACTCCCCAAAGGGCATATAAAGCTGTGAATGACCCAGAATTGGCCCATGAATTGACAGACAGTGGAAATATGACATTTTAACACGATGAAGTGAACATGGTGTGTGTTTAGGTGCCTAGCTCATTCTCACTGTGAAATCCCATTTGTGTCAGGTTTCAATTGGAACAAGCACTCAACTGGCCCACCTAAATCCTGAAAGCCTACTACTTAAATGCAGGGCCGTCTCAAAGATTTTGGGAGCCTTAGGCAAAGGGTAACTTTGGGCCACTTTTCTCTTTTCTAACTGTTGGGAAGGGGGCCCCTCAAGAGAGACTTTGAAAGCTGTATCATCTCACTTTTCAAGCATTGAAGTTAGGGAGGTTTTTCCTCACTCAAAGTCATTGCTGCCAGTTGAATATAAGTTTAACCAGTCCTTATCATTGCCCCCCCTTTCAACTTAACTTGACAGGCCACACCATTCATTTTGAATTACTTAGTAATCCACAAATGGTCTGATTACGCTTCTCTGGGGAGGGTTTTCAGTCGGTTTTCAGACAATCGGTGTTATAAGGCCAATAAGCGAACGCACTTGGGAGCATAATAACATACGTCATGAAGGTCAACTGTCAGCAATGGGTCAGAGTTCATTTCAAACCAGAGCTAAGCTCACTTTTCCCACCCAAGTACTCCAGGGCACTGAGGACCCAGACCTAAAATGAATTACGAAGTAATGAATGTGGTGTGGTAAAACCAGGCTACTTTCAACTGGCCAAGTGCCTAGTTTTCTTGCCTAGTGGTGACAGGCCTGCTTAAATGCTATATGGAAAATGAATAGCAAGGACCACTCTAATGGTGCAGCTTTAGTCTTCCTTTATTCATGCAAAGCATCCTTTGCCAGTAACGAAATCACAGAGGCGTAAAATGCCAGAGGAAATCAAAAACGTAGGAAAATCAAAAGCTGTTCCAAATGACAATGCCTCAAATGCACGTCCTGGTGTAATGACATTTGAATCAGGGTTGTGTGTTTGTGCGTGGGTGTGTGTAAATGTGTATGTGTGGTTGCCTGTGTGTGTTTATGTGTGTCTGCTTTGATGCTTGACATTAATGGCACGTTTTGTGCACCTGCTATGGGACTGTCTGGTGCGGAGAGGGAGGGGGGGGGATAATATGCTTTCTGAGTGCGTAGACTAAACACTGCAGTGCACACTCTGTCAGTAATCCTGCCCAAATGTCTTTTATTAGCTTCTCTCTCTCTCTCTCTCTCTCTCTCTCTCTCTCTCTCTCTCTCTCTCTCTCTCTCTCTCTCTCTCTCTCTGCATACCTTTGGGTTTGTTTGTGTGTATCTATGTCTTCTCCTCTCTCCCTCGTGTGTTTCATTTGATCTGTCCTGTCTTGCACTTTATGTCAGTCTGTAAAATGTCAATGTCCTGGCATGGTATAGAGAGAAAACGTCATTTCATTTTTCCTTGTATGACAATTCAAGTCAAGTCAAGTCAAGTCAAGTCAGCTTTTATTGTCACTTTCATCATATACACAAGACATACAAGGAGAAATAAAATTACGTTTTCTCTCTATACCATGCCAGGACAAGACATATACAAAACTGACATTCCAAACTGACATAAAGTGCAAGGCAGGACAGGTAACAGTGACGGACTGGTAACAATGGATAATAATAAATAATAAATACAGTACAAATGAAAATTTAACATTTAACATTCAACATTTAACATTCAACATGTAACAGAGATAAGATAAATAAAGAAGAAAATAAAGACACTACAATAATAGAGATAATAACAGTGAAAGTAACAGTATAGGTTCCAGGACTGAGGTAGTGCAGGTAAGGTGTGTGTGTGTGTGTGTGTGTGTGTGTGTGTGTGTGTGTGTGTGTGTGTGTGTGTGTGTGTGTGTGTGTGTGTGTGTGTGTGTGTGTGTGTGTGTGTGTGTGTGTGTGTGTGTGCGTGCGTGCGTGTGTGTGTGTATGACTTGTGCATATGAAGAAAGTGACAATAAAAGCTGACTTGACTTGACTTGACTTGACCATTATTTTACCATGAGGGCCCTGTTGAGGTACAACACCCATGATGTACATTGTGCGTGTGTCCTTAGTTGTGGTTTCCTTTCTTTCAATATTAAAACTATTTCCTTTCTATTTCTCACTCTCTGTCTATACTCTCTAAATCTGCAGACAGACAGACAAGCACGCAGACTCACAGGGAGGCAGGTAGGCAGACAGGCACGTAGACAGACAGAGAGATAAAAAAGAAAGACAGACAGACAGACAGACAGACAGACAGACAGACAGACAGACAGACAGACAGACAGACAATAAGGCAGGCATGATGGGAGTCAGAGAGATTTCTTGCATGTCTCTGTCAGTCATCCCAGATCCCATAAGCCCCTGTCTTGGTCTGTCTGTCTGAGGTCTTGTTAGCCGTGGCCGCTGTGTGTATGTGTATGTGTGTGTGTGTGTGTGTGTGTGTGTGTGTGTGTGTGTGCGTGTGCGTGTGCGTGTGCGTGTGCGTGTGCGTGTATGTGTGTGCATAGGCGCATCTTGCCACCAGGCAAGGCAGGCAGCCGCTTGGGGCCCCCAAGCCCCTAGATAGTGGATAGCAGCCCACACTTTACCACAGTAGTGGCGATTTTGGTTCAAATGTTCATTATTTTGCATTTTCGCTTGGGGCCCCACCTGACCCTAGAATCGCCTGTGTGTGTGTGTGTGTGTGTGTGTGTGTGTGTGTGTGTGTGTGTGTGTGTGTGTGTGTGTGTGTGTGTGTGTGTGTGTGTGTGTGTGTGTGTGTGTGTGTGTGTGTGGCCTTTTACACTTATCACTGATGAGGCCTGCGAGAGTGACTATTGCAGATGCACAAACCTGCGAGAGACACAAACCGTACTGATTTACTGCTCTCTCTCTCTCTCTCTCTCTCTCTCTCTCTCTCTCTCTCTCTCTCTCTCTCTCTCTCTCTCTCTCTCTCTCTCATGCACGTATGCATGCACACTTAGCGTCCACACAAGCTCATGGGTTCGCCTTTGCGCACTGCTGAAAGTGGGAAAGGGCTTTTCACAGTTTTAGAATGTGACCCCAGGGCAGCTCCCATGCTGTTGTTCAGACTCAAAGCTGCACTTACCGTAGATATCAAACGTCGTAGATATCCCTCACAAAGGTGCACTGATCACACACAAACACCCATGCCCAACCACTCACACACATGCACTCATACATGACTTATTTCAGCCATATTTAACCTTTGTTTGAGGAGAGGAGCGGGGAAGAGAGGAGACGAGAGTAGAGTAGCAGAGAAGAAGAGAGGAGAGGAGGGTAAAGGCTTTCTGCCATCGCACTTCAAAATATTCACAAACACAAACACACACACACACACACACACACACACACACACACACACACACACACACACACACACACACACACACACACACACACACACACACACACACACACACACACACACACACACACACACATTTTACAGGGCCACTCTACTGATGGTGCCCGTTATGTTTTCTCTGTACTGCTGTGAAAATGCACACCATTTTGGTTCCAGGCTTCTTGCTAATTGCAATTTTGTTTCTGGAGATGCAAGTTTCAACAATGATGGTGCATTCTTATGAAACTCGGATTGTCACCCCTGATGGCACCAGGGGCCGCATCTGAGCACCCAATCTCTGTGTGACTATCTATGACCTATGCTAGGCCCAGCCACTATAGACCTTACAACCTACGTTGACCTTATGACTCTACAATCTCTATCTCTTCTTCCTCTGCCTTCCTGCTATTTCTGCCTCTCCTCTATACCTCTCCTTTTAAATCCATCTCTAACAATGATGTTTCTTTTCCCATTTGTTAAGCACTTTGAGTTACATGACTTATATGATACAGTGCTATACAAGTAAAATTATTATTATTATTATTATTGTCGGAAACCCAGACCTCCTCCTCGGGAAAGTGCAAAAGAACGGGTACTCAACGGGTTCCGAAACTCAAACTCGGAGCACTTCGGTGTACTCCGAGTTCGTTTAATATTAGTGTTTTCAGTTTTCAGACATTTGTATACATTTGTTGCAACAGAACGCATTTACAGTGGTTGTCGGGAGAACAACCTCGGGTCTATCGACAGCCGAGTTTTAAAAGAATGAGCCATTAGTCATGAGAGACACCTGTCTGGCGACAGAATGGCATATTTGCACTCTGTACATGACACGTCAGTTGGGTACACTGTCTTGGTTGGAATTGTGTGGTCCAAAGAAGCTGGAAAAATGTATAGCTCAGTAATACCCTTGGCTGCCCCACTTTTTGTGCAGCTATTGGTGTGCGTGTGCGTGTGCGTGCGCGCGCGCGTGTGTGTGTGTGTGTGTGTTTCTTCTTTGTGTTCAGCTATCTGCAGTGAGTCTCAGCAGGAGCTCTGCTTTGTATGGAGTCCTGGTTGACGACATTTGGGACCTAGCCTTGAAAGTCAGGCACTGTGTGTGTGTGTGTGTGTGTGTGTGTGTGTGTGTGTGTGTGTGTGTGTGTGTGTGTGTGTGTGTGTGTGTGTGTGTGTGTGTGTGTGTGTGTGTGTGTGTGTGTGTGTGTGTGTGCAGTAAAAAATGCAGTGTTAATTCAACACTTAGAGAGTGCTTTGGGACCAACTAAGCTCTAGAAGGTGTTAAATTGACTCTGTTAGTGTTGCATTAACACTGCAGTTTTTACTGTGCACGTGTGTGTGCAGGCAACACAGAGTTTTCGCTGTGACGGAACAAACCTAAACTGACACATCAAACACCCCTCTGTCCGCTGCAGCATGACTAAACACTTTCTCTGCACATACTGTGAGTTTTAACAGGGCTCCACTGCTAAAGCTCTTTTAGGCCAGGGACATGCTTGCTATGAGCCTTAAATTACGCACAAACCACGTGCGACTGAGTCCACATACAGTGCATGCTTCAGAACGACCAGAACACAACGGACGATACTCGAAGTATCATGTAGGGGTAAGATAGCCAACTGGGGTCTCGTTCATGTTTTCCACCATTGTTTGACTCTATCGTCAACACAACATTGAAGTTTGGAAGATCACCCATCTGGGTTTTGTCAATATTGCGCATACATGCATGTCCTGCAACAAGCATGTCCAGGACTTTATACAGCGTATATTGTATGTGATTGCTCAGAAGACATCCAGCACTACTAATAATATGCTAATAATGTATATGTACACAGTTACAAGTAGCATTCCAAAGCTTTACTTAACTTACGTGGAGCACATTATGTCACTCAGAAACCAGTTTGCTTTTGGGACGTTTTATCCCCGACTTGGGTTGGTTGTAGAGGTGCACAGAAAATTAGGCAACCGAAAATATTCAGCTGAAAACGCATTTATTGTAAGAAGTAGATTTAGGCAATATTTAAAAATCCTGAAAAACCTAACTTTTGACAACTTTTAACTGAACTGTAATATTCGGTTTTGGTATTCGGCCAAATCCCCAAATCCCTCCTTTCTTGTTGTTGTATTTACTTCTACTTAAGCTTTTGACATTGCTGCTCGTTGCTCTTTTCTCCCTGCCCCTTCCAATCACCAGAGTCCTCCATCTCATCAGGACCTGACTTACATTCGTCCAGAATGGAGAGACGAACGGCATACAAAGTTTCCCACATAAAATCAGCGCGTGTTCGTCTGCCTAATTGGCATCCTGTGAAAAGCTAGAATGGGAAGGTTATTTACATTCAATAAGCACCTAATTAATTGGACGGACCAAAGTCTGGTCGAACGGGATAATGAGCAATTAGGTAATGATTATTGACTAAAGACCCAGAATGATGGCTGGGACAAGGCCTCCGTTACCCAACAATTATGTGTCAACAACTGCACAGTCATCACAATATTTAATCACACATATACTTCATATTTCAATTCATCTGTGGTGGAGCACTTAAGAGCAGACCATGCTTGTCTTCTAAAGAAAAAACGTCAGACTTATCATCATGCTGTAAAATGGCCATGTGTGTTAGAAAGCTTTACAAATATATATTCTTCAAGGTTGTTGTTGGCTCTGTTCTGCTTGCCTCTACTTTAGTGACTGGTTAATTTTGGACAATGTGCTCTCTCTCTCTCTCTCTCTCTCTCTCTCTCTCTCTCTCTCTCTCCTTCTCCTTCTTCTTCTTCTTCTTCTTCTTCTTCTTCTTCTTTCAGCAGACATGTGACCTCTGCTAGATGTTCCTTTTCATCATCATAGATTCATAGAATGCCATCAAAACCATCGGCCCATTTCAAGTCACATGATAATTTTAAACTTTGAATGACATCCAGAATGTAATGGCTTGTCAGAGTCATAAGAATAATCAAATTGTCTGCAGTTTCCTGCATGTGCACAAATGGTTTGTCAAAAGTCTGTGCACTGACCGGTAAAAGTGTCAGGATGTCCGCACTTCTCTTAATGCAATCTGAAAGAATTGCTGTGAATGGTTTTGTACCTTGCTATATGACAACAGCTGAAGGGCATTTGGGTGCGAGAGAGTGTTGATGTATAATTGCACAAGCACAATCATTTTACTTTTGATCGAAATTCAAACTCCTTAGTAATGGCATGAAGTCCGCCGATAAAAAGAGGCAGAGGAAGGCATATTCACATATCAGTGATGGGCAATTTTGTATAGGCCTATGTATGCCAAGGTCATGCTTGTGGGATGCAAGCCTTCTTGTTCTGAGGGTTATGAAGCAGGATAAAAAGATGAAAATTAAAAGGCATCCCCATGGAATTCCATCTCCATCTCTCAGCGCTGCTCTAAGCGGAGATGCCGACAGAATTACATAAATGGAGAAATCTGAAAATGTGCTTACCTGACCTTGAATGGTGAGAACAACCAAAAATATACTTCTTGTAGGGTACATGAAAAATCTGTTGTAGATGCATTTCTGCCAGGGAAAACAGAACAGCACAAAATATAGCTTGTGTCAGTGTCAAGATCATACATCAAAGGGTTTTAAATTTAAAAATGTAAGTGTTGTTTGGGTTCGTCTTTTGGCAGCTTTTTGCCTTGCTTTGACTTTTCCAAGTTTGTTTTCTTTCTGGCATCCTCCTTCATCCAGATGTTGCTCGTGTCAATTGATGTTAAATTCTACCCCAGATCCAGCTTGAGCTGGGCAATCAAACAACAGCGCAGAGTTGCAGGCATTGCCAAATAATTAAAGTGTTATGGTACAGTCAGCATTGTCAGAGTGATAACTATGGATGTGAATGAATATATACAAATCACTTGCCTGGTTTACATGACTACCACAGCTCTAGTGTTGTGTCACTAGCATGGGTGGGACCAGACAAACAAATGTCTGTAATTGTACAAATTTAGTCATGCAATGGCTGTGGAGCCAGTGCAGTCTAAAGTACGTAGGTTCAATTCCTCAAATGTAAGATAATATGCAGAGGGTTGTTTACAGAGTACTACTCATGTTGAATGACATGGCTTCTTGTTGGCTAATTCGCCAGTGGTCTGAACTGGACCTCGGGAATTGTTGGCACCAAATGTGATTTCTCCTGGCTAATGTCATGTCATTTTTAATTAGTCATTGAAATGTTCTCAGTGCTTGCAGTGAGTCAACTTCATTTACTTCAACATGCCTTTTATTTTTTTCTAGATGTGTGTCATGAAAAAGGCCATGCTAAACCAGCACATTACTGGTAGTCACAATCTGTCCCAATTCCACAGTCATGGGATAAACAAAGCTAATCTGGACCCCATTACTCGAAAACTATTGTTTCTAACCAGTCAGCAACTAAGTTGGTTTCCAATAGGAATCGCATTGAATGAAAAAGAGACTCACTCCTGGTCTGAATGGACTTAACATGGTGAGGGATTCATCCTGCAATCTTGCACTCAGACACACCTCTGGAGACGAAGCACTCTCATCCCAATAGGCCCTTTCAGTTGCCATTATATATCATCAAATAGCAATTTCAGGCTTTAACAATTTCCTTTATCATAACAAAACATTTCCCCTTTCTTCCTGTTTTCAAAGGAAGACTTTTTTGTGCCAGAGTGGTTTTCATGGTGACAAACAACAATTTATTCCCTGCTGTATTGAGCGCAAGCCTTTTAAGCCGTCTGGTCACCTTTTTGTGATGTGTGTTTTTTTCCCTCCACACTTCAGCTTAGTGCTGTTCCCTTCCCTTTCACCTTCTCCTCTCCTCTGTTTTGTGACAAGCAGAACAAAAGCTGTCGAATACTTTTAGGAGGAAAAGTGCTCGACTACGCAAATATTGATGTAACCCCCATTCCCTTCAGAACGTGACAAGCCTGCGTTAAAACATCTCTCTCTCTCTCTCTCTCTCTCTCTCTCTCTCTCTCTCTCTCTCTCTCTCTCTCTCTCTCTCTCTTATTTGCGCCTGGTCCTATGAATATCAATCTTGCACATATAGAGGAGTGAAGAGGAAGAAACCGAGTGTGAGAGAGAAAGATAAAACAAACAGAGAGAGAATGGATGAAACTGAAAATAAGATCAAAGAACAAAGTCATGTCAAAAGATCTGAAAAGATGCATGCATTTGCATCCTGCATAATGTATTTTGCAGTGGCAGTTTGGATCCTCAAACAATGGCTGCTCAATCATCTTAATGACAATGTTGACGGCTGGGGAGGATGGAGGTCCCTACACACAGGCTGGTAATCGCTGGGTTAGGGGGCACAGAGGGAACAAGAGAGAGAGATTGAGAGAGAGAGAGAGAGAGAGAGAGAGAGAGATAGAGAGAGAGAGAGAGAGAGAGAGAATGTAGGCCTACTTGTTCAGAATGTACTTCAAAATAAACATAGAAGCGGAGGGCACACAAGCAGGCCGTTGCGTTAAGGTAAGCAATGTAGGCAGTTGCCTAGGGCCCCCAAGTAGGAGGGGGCCCCCAAGGACGACAGTATGTATTCAACTGCAATGACGATTTTAAATAGCTTTATAATAAGACACTGTCATCTCTGTATGAAGGGCTCTGCTGCGAGGGAAGTAACAGCACCTCTCTAATACCCCCTGCTCGAGGGGGCCCTCCTTCCAATTGGTTTGCATCAGCGACAGCGTCAAGTCAAGTGCCGAAAGTTAAAGTGCAGCGACAGTTTGGTCAAAGTACCCCCAGCTGGAGGGGGCCCCCCTTGGCATCAGAGAAAGCGTGAATTCCAGCGCAAATACAAACTGAAAATTAAGCGACATAATCTCTCTCTGTGAATGTTGCACAGACGCCAGTTTACATAACATATTTTTTGGCTCCAGACAGTTTTTTATCATAAGAGTTACTCTCGAAGACAGCATCACTCTCTGTACTGCAACCAAACTGTCCCAGTCCAGTTGACATCGCACAATAGACGGCGAGATGCTTAATTTACGGTGTCAGTCTGTGAAGTGCTGTAGCCTAACAAGCACTGTGCAAACGTCAAGAGATTGTTCAATAACGCGCCGTTTCTCGACACAGAACTGTTTTGGATGTTGACAAATGCAAGAAGAAACGACAATGTGCAATGCATATGACCTATATTTCAGATAACATGAGTCAACACAAGTGAGCTGCGTGGGATAGCCTAGCTAAATTGTAGCACAATCCCTTTCTTGCTATCTAATCAGCTATAATGTGGATTACAAACTGGAACTTGGGACCATAATGGAAACTTGTGGATTACAGTGAGAGGTTGGGATACATTCTGCGGTCAAGACAACGAAGGGAAGGGCACTGGGATATTTGTAGCCTGTAATTGTAACCACGGAGTAACGCAGGTGATTTCATTCATCACCTGGTTCAGAAGAACACACACCCCTTCTGGAATGATGACTGCGGTGCGCTGATGTGTTAGCCTATTGTTTATTGCATTAAATGTGAATTGTTACTGTAATCGGAAGGCTGTTACAACACAACTTTTGTGTTGTGTTTGGATTGTCTTATATTTAGAAGTGCGTGATGGATGCAATACGAAACGCAGCGTATAGAAAAATGACAGAGTAGTAGCAGGGAGGTTGTCTGCTTAAAATGCACCGTTTGAGAGCGTTTATTTATTTATTTATTTGTAAAATACCGTCTGGGGCAGGCCCCCCTTGGCTTGGTTACAGAATTCTTGCTTACCAATATCATATCCCCCAAACCCCCCACTGTGCCTGTTCATCAGTTTCTCAGCCTTGGGTTTCTGGACTGTAGGCCTAGGCTACTGTTTTATGAGTCAATACTGTAGTTATTTTTGCACAAATAGTGCACCCTCGGTTAGATTTTAAACGCGGTTGGAAAGATTAGACCTCATTCTTTATTTGTGATTGGCAATGCAGATCATGATTTTAGTGGTAGGGTCAAAAAACCATAGGCCTATGTGAGGCCAGGTTACGGTAAACAACAGGACATTCAATTAGCCTACATGAGAAAGTATGAGCCTATTGAATTTTATGGGCTATATTTGCCCAGGTCTTTATTCATGAAGTTTCATGAACTGTAGGGATAAGTTATCATAATAACTAGATTGCATTTATTCACAGAAAATGCTGGTGTATGCTTGCTCGTTAGGCCTATGCATTCATTGCATGTGTTGCCCTGCATAGCCTAAACAACACTGTCTATGTATGAGGTAAATTCTTGTTTGTTCCATTAGGTTTACATGGATTCTGTGACATTATGTTGTAATGGTAGGCTATGGGACTATGATTGAAGTGCCATCCAGAAATGGTCTGGCCCATCCAAAACAGAGATTCTGGCGCCGTGGCTGCCCCGTCATTCAGACTATTTAGAATTCTAAAGATTGACATATCCGCATGAGGATAAACATCTGTATTATTAATATTTACGGTGTACACACAAAAAGCTTTTCCTGGTGAACCAGTAGCCTGTAAGTAACAGGCTACTGGCACACTGCCCTTTCACGCGTCTCCGCAGGCGGGGTTTAGTCAAAAGATGCTTGCACGCGGTTGGAGCAACCTCATATGAATGACATGACACTTCGACCACTCACGTTGAAGCTTTGTGACGTAGGACGTGTCGTCACGTAAGCGCCGTCAGGTCGGGAACCAAAACAGAACAACGTCCTTTAGAAAATCAACTTGAGGTATTTTGGATAACACCGCTGAAATTGCTGCTTCCATCCCGACGCATGATAACTCCTCGCACGCCGCCATTACTGTTGTGATTCAGGGAGGGGGCGGGCACAGCCAAACTACCCTGGGGGAGGGAGTTGCGTTCGATAAACGTCATACCCACTGAAATCCCTCCCTACGATCCTGATTCGTCGAGCTGCCCCGTTTATTTCGTAAACGGAGGAGGAGAGCGAATCACAGGTGCACCAGAAGGTTTGTGTAGCCCAGCCCCCTGGGCGTCAACACATAGCTTCTGGTTCACCAGGAAAGCCCCGTCAAGCTCCCCCGTCCAAAAAAAATGCCCCAGGGCCCCCAACAACAACTTTGCCTTGGGCCCCCAAAATCCTAGAAACGGGCCTGCACACAAGCACGCACGCAGGCATGCAGGCACGCAGGCAAGCACGCACGCAGGCACGCACGCACGCACGCAGGCACGCAGGCACGCAGGCAAGCACGCACGCAGGCACGCACGCACGCACGCACGCACACACCTGAACTTGCAGTCTCAAATCAAGACCTCGTGAATAGAGCACGTTTACAACAGAACAAAAAATACAAACTGAACTAAAGTTAAAGTTAAAGTTTCCAAAAACATGCTGGTCTTTTGTGATTTTATAAAAGAGAGGCATTTACGGTAGATAATGGCATTCATTATTTCTGTTCCATTTCCTGCCCGCTGTATGCTGCATTCTCTCTTCATTCCTCTCTGTCTTTTTCTCTGTCATTTCTCCTCTTCCCTCTTGTCTTTCTCTCTCGTTTTGGTTTTCTCTTCGTCTTGTCTCATTTTTGTCTCTGTCTATTTGCCTTTTTCCCCTGCCCCCTGTAGTCCCTGGTTCTTAATCTTGGTAACTTATTTGAGAAGCTCTCTCTCTCTCACACACACACACGCACACGCACACGCACACACATGCACACACACACAAAGGAGACCATAATAGCAGTAGGGAGAATCACTGTTCGCTTGCTAATGCCTCATTTAAGCATCGACTGGCTTGTGAATGTATTTCATTAACATTTTAATCTTTCCTTATGCCCCTTTCATAAACCGCAACACTGGTACATTAGATATCATAGCAGTATGGACAACTAGACTGCCTGTGCAGTCGCCTTCGACTGCTTAGGGTATATCCCCGAAACGCGACGCTTCCAGTCCCCCATCATTCCTACCACTCCCGTCCACCATTTCGTAAACGTATATGATACATAGAGACGTGACATGACGTGCATAGGCTTAAAACCAAACGACTATTGTGAAAATGAAGCAAAAAATGGGGCAAATGGTAATACTGTTTTAATGGTTCAGTGGATACACCACATTAGGTACAGTGTAATAACCAGTGTAACAATATTTAATACAATGTAATTGTTTTACTTACATCATGTGTTTGTGCGTAAGTGGTATTACATGGTATTGCATATTGTTACACTGGTATTACACTATATTACATGGTATTGCATACTGTTACACTCGTTATTACACTGTACCTGATATTGCATATTGTTACACTGGTATTACACTAGTATGGTATTACATGGTATTAAATATTGTTACATTGGTTATTACACTGTACCTAATATGGTAGATTCACTGAAATGGTGAACCATTAAAATAAGGTGTTACCGGGCAAATCAATCCACCCAGTCAGAAGTTATGGGCCAAAAGAAAATTCCGCCATTTTGAAAGTGTTGTCTTCCAAACTCGAATCAGTTCATGAACCTACTCTAGAGCATTCACACACAAAATCTGGGACAAATCCATCCACCCGGTCAGTAGTTATGGGCCAAACAATAATTCGGCCATCTTGAATTCAGCCATCTTGAAAGTGTTGACCTCCAAACTCGAATCAATTCATGAACCTACCCTAGAGCATTCACACACCAAATCTGGGACAAATCCATCCACCCGGTCAGTAGTTATGGGCAAAACAATAATTCGGCCATCTTGAATTCAGCCATCTTGACAGTGTTGACCTCCAAACTCGAATCAGTTCATGGACCTACCCTAGAGCATTCACACACCAAATCTGGGACAAATCCATCCACCCGGTCAGAAGTTATGGACCAAACAAAAATTCGGCCATCTTGAATTCGGCCATCTTGAAAGTGTTGACCTCCCAACTCGAAGCAGTTCATGAACCTACCCTAGAGCATTCACACACCAAATCTGGGACAAATCCATCCACCCGGTCAGAAGTTATGGACCAAACAAAAATTCGGCCATCTTGAATTCGGCCATCTTGAAAGTGTTGACCTCCAAACTCGAATCAGTTCATGAACCTGCCCTAGAGCATTCACCCAAAAAATCTGGGACAAATCCAAACATCCGTTCAAAAGTTATCGCGTTAACACGAAAGACCTTACGCGGCGGCGGCGGCGGACGCGGACGCGGACGCGGCGGCGGCGCACGCAAAACCATTACATCCCCGACGCTCCGCGTTTCGGGGATATAATGATGTAGGCCAACAGGGCAACATTTGAAGATATTGTACAATTTGCAATTTTCCCTCAGCATGCCCACACAACACCACAGTGGCAAAAGGATGGATAAGCCACCCTCTTCGAGAGCCGATGAATAATCACCATATGAGGAAGCCTGAGCGAAAGAATAGTGTAGGCACAGACACAGACACAGACACAGACATAGACACAGACACACACACGAACACACACACACACACACACGCACGCACGCACGCACGCACGCGCGCA
>NC_085860.1:57866679-57874179 GCF_034702125.1 Engraulis encrasicolus | reverse complement strand
ACACACACACTCTGCACAGAGACTCTCTATGTCTGTCTCTCTGTCTGTCTGTCTGTCTGTCTCTGTCTCTGTCTCTCTCTCTCATTATTCATTTTTGTTATTTTTGAATAAAGAAGAAAAGTAAACAGCATGAAATCACAGAACATTACATTGCCCACCGTAGCCAACCCACTCTCTCTCTATTTCTATTTCGACACAGTCACAGACAACAGTCTACAGCCGAATGTTCCTCATGCATGTTTTATGTAATCTTGCTGCACAAACATGTTGATTTCATGTAGGGTTAAACCCAACGAGCTTACACAGTGCTCAGTTATTCATTCAGGCCTTCTGTTTGTTCCTTTCTCCCTCTTTCTCTCTCTCTCTCTCTCTCTCTCTCTCTCTCTCTCTCTCTCTCTCTCTCTCTGCATATGATTACATTTATTATGTATGTGTCTGGATATCTGTTTCTTGGAGAGACTTCATTAGAATGTATGCAAATCTTACGATTAGAAAATAAATATATGAATTAAAGGAAACACGAAATAAGAGTCTCAGTCGTTGCCTGGACAAAACAACAACAAAGTGGTGGCTGGCTTTATGAATAATTCTCAGTGATTGTATGTCTGTCTACAAACCAATTCCTAATTGCCGCTTACCCAAGGGCTTGGTCCTCCAGCACTGATTGGCTAGCTGACGAGGAAAAGTTGGCACCAACCAACTCGCTGCCTGCCTGACGAGGATAGCTGGGGTTTTTTTCTATCACTGAAACCCAGTAGTGTGCTGTACCGTAGTAGAACATATGTGAGCCCCAAAACACTACATGTCTAACACCACAGCATCTGTGTGTGTTTGTGTGTTTGTGTATGCGTACGTGCGTGTGTGTGCGTGAGAAGAGAGGAGAGGAGAGGAGAGGAGAGGAGAGGAGAGGAGAGGAGAGGAGAGGAGAGGAGAGGAGAGGAGAGGAGAGGAGAGGAGAGGAGAGGAGAGGAGAGGGGAAGAGTTTTGAAGGATACTGTTTAGTTATCAAGGCAAGGTGAAGGTATACAATATTGAGACAGCTATATCAAGAAAGCAGTATGGAGAAAGCTATACCTCCTGCTTATCTTCTTTTCTATTAGAAGGACATTTGAATGGAAAGGAAAATAATGAAAGAATAAGAAAAAAACTTTGGTAGTGAGAATAACCTGATGTAGGAACTCATACAGAACTGCAGGGGGATCTCGGCTATCTCTGTTCTTGTGTGTCTTTTTAAACATTGCTTGCGTGATGCCGTCAATAAAGCAAAAAATCTTCGGAACATTGATGTTAATTAACGGAACATGTATCTGAGATAAAGAGTGCATGCTACGTATAAGAGATGAACATTACAGTAGCACAGATTTAGAGAAAGGAACACAAACACAAATCTCCCACATAGTAAAACACAGCTGAGTCTATTGTACATACTGTTTTGTGTTTTGCAGTTGGCGGAAATGTATCACAGAACTTTTTTTTTTCATTGCATTTTTGTATTTCTTTCCCTCTCTTTACTTTTCTCTTCAAGTCAAGTCATGTCAAGTCTGTGTGCCCAAACAGAAAAATGGATCAAGGGTAGGGGGTGTTTTTGTCATTGCAGCTATACACACATCAGAGCAGGTTGTTGACATACACACATGCACGCACGCATACATGCACGCATACACATACTGTACGCACGCACGCACACACGTTGGCACAAGCACACACACACACACACACACACACACACACACACACACACACACACACACACACACACACACACACACACACACACACACACTGTGCACAACTGCATGCACACACATACACACACGCACACACCCGGTCTCTCCCGAGGGACACTAGATGGTTTTCTGTCTGGCACCCGGCACTGCTCTCATGGGAACACCCACTCTCTTCCTCCTTCCCACCATCGGCGTCGTTAGAGCATTTTTACCCGGGCACGTGCCCTGGTGTGGACCTGCGGTGCCAGCCTATAATGGGCACTGATTTTTTAATTAATTTATTTATTTATATCTTTATTTTTTATTATTTAAATCTGGATCATCTGTTAATATACAGAATACATGCTTGCATTATTTTTTCTCTTTTAAAATAGGCCTATAGCATACTACACTTAAGTTAGAATTTAAGTCTGCCACGGATGCAGCAGCCTGATCAGAATGCACTTGCCACGGCCTTTCGTACTCGGAGCATAGCCGGAGAGTTGCCTGTTGGCTAATACAGAGCCATGCAGGAGTTTTCACTATCTTTAAGAAACACGACAGGCATACTAGTTATCCTAGTGAAGACACACTAAAACATTGATTATAATATAACCTAGTTATTTGGCACCCTGAAGAAATTGACTATTTGAATAATGAATTACGTGGTGAATTACATGGTGCCCCCCCTCATTGGATGACCGCTGCAATGAAATGTGACGAATAGACATAGCCTAGGAAGAGTCTTTCTTCATGATAACAAGAGATTTGGGCAGCACATGAAAATGTTGGCTTTTTGAACCGAACCTGACCAACACAGCGACCATTCACTCCGGCCGGTGTGAAGTGAAGTAAACAGTAAGCGTCATTTTTGTTATCATCTGTAAACTAAGCATAGCATGTCAATCAAATGTGTGTTGTGTAGAACATGTTTCATCTAATAACGCGAAGGGGCGTCTCTGAAGTGGTGTTATGTGGTCACGTCTGTTATGCTACAGTAGCCTACAGTAGCCAGGCAGTTCGCTCATATATAGGACCTGTTGATCGGAGAAAGATCACAAATGTCGGCTTCACCAACTATTTGCCATGTTGTGCTGTTTCTCAATTCGTTACGTTCGTGTTTTCAGGGGGTTATGATGCCGTGATGGACTACCCCAACTTGTCTTGTCAGCTTTGCTAGCTATCGGCATATTTTTTGACATCTTGACAAAGTTGCCTGCAACCAATGACCCCGCTGTTATAGCCTAGGCTACTAGCGCACTATAACGGAATACAACACTCGTAGAAAGCAGTTTTGTAGGCTATGCTGTTGCTTTTAAAAATAGCCCAGCGCATGCTTGAATGAGCCGTCGTCCAGGCAAGTTGGAGGCTGACTGGCTTAATGCAGCCCAAGCACACGTTGGTCTCAGAGTTGAAAGTGAACGATTCTGAAATGATTCTCATTCTGGTGTTTGCTGCTCGAGTGGTCTTACAGACAAAAGCACATAATTCTACATTAAGGTGGCATGATAACATCCTACAGGTGGTTACTTTTAAGACCAAAACATAATGCCGTGAACTAGCCAACTATTCGATTGAATGCATCTATTACACATAGCCTACGCAATGCCCGTGTGTGATATTGATACTCTGGCTCCCCCTCTTGACGTGAACATGCATCGGCACACACACACACACACACACACACACACACACACACACACACACACACACACACACACACACACACACACACACACACACACACACACACACACACACACACACCAATTGATCATAGCTTGCAAGAGAAGGTGAAGGAGAGATGGATGTTGATGAGCACGAGCAGAGGTGATGTGACTATTCAATTCATATTAATTAGGAATAACTGCAAACAGGTTATAGATCATGAAAATGCAGACAGGAGACTGTAATATGTTCTTGTTACTTCAAGACTCAGTGCAACAGAGTGCAGAGGAGGAGAGGAGCAGATAGAAGGGATGCAGGATGAGTTGACATTGAGAGATGACACTGACAGGTGAGACTCAGCTGACAATGTAGTTAGCTACTGTGAGTTGTATTGCCCTACATATAGATTTGATTATTTTTTCTTTAAAAAAAATAATTGGCCAATTTTTTTTTTGCTCGCGCGCTCCGCACGCTCGCATGCATTCCTTTTTGGTGCCCTTTAGTGCCCCTGTATAGTGTTGGGTCTGCTGACGCCCCTGCTTCCCACACAAGATCTTCTTAACCAAACAAATTCCAGAAACGTACCTCAGCTCCTTGTTGCAAGTTGCACTCTCTTTCTCAGTTCGATTCAATGAAATTAATTTCAATAATATTGCAAAAGCAGTCATATAAACCATGAGAGGAATCATTCAAAGTATTAGAAAAAAAGCCAAGAAAGAAGCCACAGATAGGGTTACACATACAGTACATAGTACATTCTAGCCAACAATACAGTACAGTATGCTTCGTCAATGACGGGAACATACAGTAGGGACTGGAAATGTAATAGTTGTCCAGGTCTAGACAATCTGTACATTAGAGCAAACTAAGCAATTTGCCAATAGCCATGCCAAGTAGTTGCAATAATGGGTAACACTTTATTTTAGGGATACATGTATTAGCACTAATACATACAATGTTCCTGTATAAGTAACTTGTAAGGCATGTACAAAGCAAAATCAAACATTTGTTAGACGTGTATTCGCAAATGTCTTGTTCATGCACAATAAGGGATTTATTACCAATTTAACCTTAGTAAGGACCTAGTAGGCCTTAACATTTGCTTAGTACATGCCTTACAAGTTACTTATGCAGGCATTAGCATTGTATGTATTCCCAAGCAGCAAAACACGTTTTCTGAACCATTTGACACGTTTTTTAACGGTGTCATTTAGGTGTTGAATAAAACCAACGTGTCAAACACGTTTTTGGAACGTTTCTTTGACACGTTTGCAAAAACACCTTTTAAAAACGTTCAATACACGTTTAGGTTTAGTGTCAAATGACACCTGAAAATACCAACGCATCTGACACGAAATCTGAACGTACAAATTTGGTGTCAAAAGACACGTTTCTTAAAACACTGATCTGACACCAAATTCAAACATGCAGTTTTGGTGTCAAAAGACACGTTTTTTAAAACACTGATTTGACACGAAATCTGAAAGTACAGATTTGGTGTCAAAAGACACGTTTTTAAAACACTGATCTGACACTAAATTCGAACATACAGATTTAGTGTCAAAAGACACGTTTCTTAAAACACTGATCTAGCACCGAAGTCCAAATTGTTTTTGTCTGAACTGGATGCAGCTGTGCAGCTCGCGGTTGGCCGGTTGCTAGGCGACGCTCTGATTAACTGGAAATTCACTTCTTTTGCCTGACCCGACAGACCTTCACCCTCTTGATTTCTCCGTAAACTTTGACTATTTTATCCTTCATCTTTCATATTTTCACCTTCTTTGACCTTACCCGCATCCTGTTTACTACCAACCATCAACCCTCCTTTTGACAATTTCTCTTTCTGGATCGACGACGTGAAACTTCAAACGTGAAACTCCGGTGAGTTGTATTAGCATTTCGCTAATAACATTTGCTCATTAGAAACAATGGGGGCTTTAGACTGTAATGAAACGTGGTTTCCATACTTCTAGCCTACCGTTACGAACATTGTATTGTACTAGACTATCATTTAAGATTACTACAGGTGCCACCTCTGGATTATTTTATTAATATGGTGAGAAGACATAGAAGTATGTTGATAAGATTTTGTTTCATATTTCATACACAAGTCCCTTGAACCCAACGGACATTACAGTGAAATCCTCGCGACCAGCAAAGCATGATTTTTAGAGTGGGCTCATGCAGCTGCGGCCCATTATGATATTTGTCATGAGCATCACTTGTTGAATAAGTTCTTCTTTTCATGTTTCAGGTGAAGCCAACGCAAGCGTCCTCTTCAACATTGACAACAGAAAGCCCAGACACAGACTGCACTCCAGCCCAAGTCCAAGTGGCAGCTTGTTTTTTAAAATAAATAAATAAATAAATAAATGCGTTACACATATGCTTTTCTTCTTTTGCATAACTAGGCTAACTAAGGCTATAATAATAACAGTAGTAATAATGGTAATGGCCATATAAATGCTATAGGATAAAGCATAGGCCAAATTTTAAGCCCCTAACAGAAAAAGCAAGCCCATATGGCGCTGCGGCAGGTTTTATTTTTGGTGTCAAAAATAGGTGTTGAACACGTAATAAAACCCAAATGTACACCTTATTTGTACGTCCGTGGACGTGTTTTTCTGAACGTGTTGTTTGACACCATTTTGAAACGTTTAGAGAACGTGTTGGACACCAAAAAACAACCCTTTCAGAACGTGCTGAGCACGTAATCGGGAACCTACAAATTAACCATATCTGAACGCAATTCTGAACCTATTCTGAACCAATTCTGAACGTGTCACTCACCAAAAATAAACGTTAAAAAAACGTGTTGGGCACGTTAATTTGCTGCTTGGGTTAGTGCTAATAGATGTATCCCTAAAATATAGTGTTACCCAATAATGTTATTCCAAGATGGATTTCCTCAGCATATGACACTGTGATACAAACTTTGCAGAAAAAGGGGCTGAAGGTCCTTCTCCTGAGAGAATGGCAAGCTTTCTGCTAGTCTTCAGGGTGCCAAAACCTGGATGACAGGCTTCAAAACTACTAAAAAGTCTTAGGTAACACTTTATTTTAGGGATACATCTATTAGCACTAATACATACAATGTCCCTGTATAAATAACTTGTATGGCATGTACTAAGCAAAATCAAACATTTGTTAGGCATGTGTTCCAAATGTTGTGTTCATGCACAATAAGGGATTTATTACCAATTTAACCTTAGTAAGGACCTAGTAGGCCTTAGCGTTTGTTTAGTACATGCCTTACAAGTTACTTATGCAGGCATTAACATTGTATGTATTAGTGCTAATAGATGTATCCCTAAAATAAAGTGTTACCAAGTCTTATGTGCTCATACCTTTTACATCGAAGAGGGAAGTGCACCTCTGTTTCAACCTTCCCAGTCTGACAGTGAGTTAGTTAGTTGTTCTTCACTGTGTCCACCTCAGGTCAGAAACAACATCATTATTGGCTATTGGCTAAATGTTTATATCTGGGCCCAATCTTTGCCTTGTACAGATTAAAAGCAAGTTGTATTCCCACAGAATGCACAGCTAGGACTAGGAGCTATTAAAGCGATGGTTCGGAGTAGAATCACCCTAATGCCATTTGAACCGTGACACCCATCCACCTTTACACCCGAAGTGTTTTCTGCCGCAGGCTTACATCAACAGAGTTGCCGTGTTATTCGATGTTTATTTCGGATAGCTTGACTCAAGCGCATATGGATCCTGGGCACCGTCTCCAAACTTTCCCCACAAAAATGACATGTCATGACACCAAACTTCTACAGTATAACAAATGTGGTTTGTACTCACAAAAAGATGAATTTGAAACTTTGTACATAGTCCCCAGGAGTTTATTAGTAACAACACACGAGACGATTAGCTTTTCTGCTGCTAAACATCCGTCGACGTCACTTCCTCCAGCTGGGACTTTGTTGATGGAAACAAATACACGTGAGTCCGGAAGGCGGAAAACTCAAAAAGACAGCTTGCGCTACAACTAGAAATTAACCACTTCTGATTTAAATTTTACCACGTTTAATAAATAGAAGACGATGCCACACTCGTGCATATATCCTGGCTGTGGACTAAAACACAAACCTTACAATAAAGAAAGTCCCAGCTGGAGGAA
>NC_085860.1:57829179-57856679 GCF_034702125.1 Engraulis encrasicolus | reverse complement strand
TGTGTGTGTGTGTGTGTGTGTGTGTGTGTGTGTGTGTGGTGTGTGTGTGTGTGTGTTTGTGTGTGTGTGTGTGTGTGTGTGTGTATGTGTGTGTGTGTGTGTGTGTATGTGCGTGTGTGTGTGTGTCTGTGTGTACACATGCGTGCGTGCGCATGTGCGTGCATGCACGTGTGCATGTGTGTGTGTGTGACTGTGTGTGGTGTGTGTTGGCTGCATATTTCCTCTCCAATATGTAATGTGAAATATTCACTACTCTCCATAATGATACATTCTACACTCATCACTTCACAGACCACATGAACAAGTAACACGGAACACTACATTTCAGTACAGTAGAGCAAAAGCAGAAACGAGGCCAAATATAGGCACATTCTTTCTATATGACATGGCATTTGGTAGCCACCAGAGGAAGCCTATCATATGTTTATTTAATAATGAGTGTGTTTACCATCTGCTACTCACTTTCCTGGACAATACTTCTTATGCACTTGTGTTATGCATGGTATGCATAGGACACACAAATGCTTTCACGTTGAACACAACCGAATGCAATCAAGGCATGAGTGTGACTAAATGCTGTATACTGTTGCCAGTGCATGGCACTCTTAGTATTACATGTAGACAACCAAGCAGCAGCTACCCTGAAGTCATATTTTTACCACCCTTCGTGGGCTATGACCAAGTTATCAATCAAATGGCTGATCAAAAGGTGAAGTGGAGGGAGAGAGAAAGAGAGACAGAGACAGAGAGAGAGAGAGAGAGAGAGAGAGAGAGAGAGAGAGAGAGAGAGAGAGAGAGAGAGAGAGAGAGAGAGAGAGAGAGAGAGAGAGAGAGAGAGAGAGAGGTGTGCATGCTTATGTGTAAGGTATGCATGCATGCGTGCATGTGTGTGTGCCTGCGTGCATGTGTGCACATTGGAGGCTGTCCAACAGCTGTGTCTGCTACATGAGGAGGTAATGAGATACAGAACTGGCTAGAGAGTGTGAGTGTGTAAGTGTATGTGGGTAGATGACGTGACGTGTACATTTTGCTGTCGCAGGCTCTTAAAATTAAGTAAATTCATGCTTTCAAAATTGTCAATGCTTTAAATGATTAAACTAATGCCGTTGTTGTGAAAAAGTAATGTGTAATAAATCCAGAGCTTAAATAAGTATACTTAATTTTGAGTCAAATGTCACATTTGTCCTATGGTGTGACTGAGGCAAGCCTGGTTCTCCATATTAAAACATTTTTAAATAAATAATCAAAGCTCAGTCATTTGTCTAAACAACCCTGGCATGTTTTTCAAGGTGTCTATTTTAGTAAGTGGCAATGCTTAATTTTTTTCCTGTTTTTCTGAGACCGTATGGACTTATGAAACTTTGTCGCAGAAAACAATGTCCTGTGGTGTGACATCATATTTTTGGTTAATTCTGTGGATAATTATCTATTGTTGAAGCTCCAGCGTTACATAAATTGTGACTTTAGACCCTTAAGAAGCCAATGGCAAGGGTGGATTTTAGATTTTTCTCTCAGAGTTCTTCAGTCAATCAATTATGTTTTGCTACCACAAGATGTATTAGTTTTGTAGTCCTTTGGTGTGACAGCCATAAAATAAATTTTGACAATAGTGTATATTTTTCATATTTTTTTCTTATGTAGATGTATGAAAATGCATCTTACTAAAGGTGAAATTGTATTTCAGTTGGCAACGACATGGCTTTAAATTAACTCAAAAGTTCAAAAGTCCTATGGTGTGATGGTAAAAGTCCTATGGTGAGATGGTAAAAGTCCTATGGTGTGACACTTTGGAGTATCACACCAAAGGACAAACAGGTCACACCAATGGACTAGATATTTGAGAAATAGCTTTTAAAACAACTGGTAGTACATATTTTTTTTGTTTTGTTGTTTGACTAGATAAATATTGTGTATTCAAATTACTTATTCCTTTATTGGCCTTTGGAATTTATACTTTGATGCATTGTTGATGAATATTTGCTGTTGATTTTAGATACTGTCAAATTATATAAAATGTCATTAATGGTGCTTTGAAACCATAAAATATAACGGTAACAGTGAAGGAAAGATCAGTGAGAGAGTATATAGAGGAGTATAGATGAATAAAGTATGCTGTGGAGAGCTCAATATACAGCATAAATGTGCTGTCCAGCTTGAGATACCAAACAGGCACTGGCCACTACACACTACAGGTTCAATGATATGACAATCATATCATACCTACAAAAGTGTGATGGTCATGCCAAGGTCACACTTCAGTATGAGTCTTATGAGCTCTGCAGGTTACATTTAATGACCGCATGGCTGTCATTAAGAGTTACGATAGGCTGATAATCGACGATTCAAAGACTTATAAGTGTAAAGTGTAGGTCCATATTCAATACAACATTATATTATTATCAAAAGACAAAATAATCATGTTGATATATTTGTTTCTGGCTCAGTTTTGCATTTCTGTCCTTTAGCGTGACATGAATGTCCTACGGTGTGACATGTTTTAAACGCTCAAATATTTGTTTGAGCTAAACAATATGTTTGATAAACACTGAATCTTGCATTAGGGAAAAACAAATGATCGTCCCTGAAAAGTTAGTATAAATTCGGACAATTTTGAACATTTAAAAGAAAGATATCCCTGTTTTTCCTCGAAGGTTTCTAATAATCTCACATCTAATGGAAAAAAAAATACTTAAATGGTAATTTCTCATTAAATTAAGACTTTTTGCAAATTGCAATAAATATGAAGAGTGTAACAATGTTCATAAAACTCCATCAAGCCATTTCTACATTACTTAATATATTTATTTCTTAACGTCACACCAAAGGACATATTTTCAGCAAATTGCTTTATCAACGTAAATAAATAATCAATGAATAGACCAACATTGTGACCACTTGGATTTTTTGAAAGATTAATTGCTGCACTACGTAGACATATACTTTTTTCCCTCATAAACAATGTTTTGTGAAAAAAATGTTTTTTGCTGCCTATCCGTCATCTACCCATGTGCATGCGGGCGCGCGTTTGTGTGTGTTTGTGTGTATGTGTGCGTGCGTGCGTGCGTGCGTGCGTGCGTACGTGTGTGCGTGTATGCGTATGTATGTGTGTGTGCGTGTTTGAGTGAATGTATTTGTGTGTGGTGTTGGTGTGGTTTGTTTGTTTGTTTGTGTGAGTGTGTGTCATTTGTGTGTGTATGTATGGGTGCGTGCATGCACATGTATGCACGTGTGTGATGAAGAGGAGGGATGAGTGAAGTGATATACCCAGGGGGCAGCATCAAGCCTGCAAGTGTGTGTGAGAAAAACAGAAGCGTGTGCTTGAGAGACGCTGAGCAAACCCAGTGAGTCATTTTCTCATTATTCATCCATCATTACCCATGACCCCCCTTGCCTCCACGTCTCTCTTTCACTTTCTTATTTTCTCTCCTTCTATCCCTCCCTCCCTCCCTCCCTCCCTCCCTATCCTTCACAATCCCCCTCGCTCCACTCTCTCACTTCCTCTCACGTCCTTCCCTATCATCCACTCCCATTTCATTCTCTCTGCCTCTCTACCGCTCTTACACTTTTCTTTTCCTCCATCATTTCTCTTTTCCTCTTTTTCCGTTCTCATTCCCCTCTATCTCGGTTCATCTGTCTATTCCCCATCTCATCCATCTCTCCCGCTATCTCTGTCTCTTTCGCTCTTCTTCCCCCTTCTCTATCCCTCTCTCTTTGCAACACAGTGGCATGCTGCGATTTAGTCCCCAATCTAACCACCTGCGGTTTTGTCAGCTCTGTTTAATAGCATACAGAGAGAGAGAGAGAGAGAGAGAGAGAGACAGAGAGAGAGAGGGAGAGAGAGAGAGAGAGAGAGGGAGGGAGAGGGAGAGAGAGAGAGAGGGGGAGAGAGGGAAAGAGGGAGGGAGATAGAGAGAGAGAGAGAGAGAGAGAGAGACAGAGAGAGAGAGGGAGAGAGAGAGAGAGGGACAGAGGAGAAAAAGCCAAACTCAGGCATGAGAGAAGGGTTGAAAAGAGGAGAGTAAGAAAAGAGAGGAGGAGGGTGGGAAGCGAGATAAAAGAAATGTCAGTCAGAGGTTAGAAATGAAATGGAAATTGAGGACAGAGACTGAAAGAAAGGTGAGAGAATGTGACAGAAAAGGAGGGTAGGGGAGGGGGGTAGACGAAGCTCGACAGGATGTTGAGAAACTTTCTAGGATTTTTTCTGCTGACGTGACGAGTGAGAGCTCATCGTATCTCACCTTCAGTGTTAGAGCCAGCTTCCCTTTCCCCAGCCCTCGTACTGCACTGTACCTTGCCTGCAGGTATGGTGAGGCTGAGTCATCTTAGCCTAGCCCTCCCCCCATTTTTTAGGCTTTGTCCTCGCCTGAAGATATGGCTACCTCCTCTCAACTACTCAGGTATGGCTGACTAATCGTAGCCCTACCATTACAGCCAACTACAGTACCACCATTCAAGGCCACGGACAGCTTTGGCCGGGGCCTGGAACTAAGTTATCATAAGTCCCCCTCCCTCAATACATAGCCTACAATATACCGGTAATGAGAAAATGGATTTGAAATGAAACAAATAAGATGTACAATAGGTACAGACTTTTAGTTGTGTTATGAGGGTATATACATCCATATCAGGTGAACTGTGTGGGATTACAACCATTTTTATATGTGCCTCCCAATTTTAAAGGGACCAAAAGTGAATGGAGAAACATTTATTGATCACGCTTGGACAAACATTTTCTGATCAAACTTTCACCTTATTCAGTGTTTGGTTGCAAATCCTTTCCAGTTAATTACGAAAATCTGCAATAATTAGACACTCAGTCATAGCCATGCATGCTCACATCATGACACTACCACCCCCACGATTCACTGATTAGGAGGTATGCTTTGAATCATGAGCAGTTCCATTCCTTCGCTATACTTTTTTCTTTACATGACTCTCGTAAAAGTTGATTCTTGTCTCATCTGTCGATAGGATGTTGCTGTTTTGCAGATGTTGTTTGCCAACGCCAAATCTGGTATTGATACTTTTGATTCTTACTAATAGTTTACATCTTGTAGTGAACTCTGTATTTACTAATAATTCTGAATAGGATGGGGGGAACTAAAATGTCTTGCAGTCATCATTGCCACCTTGCAGGTATGGCTGCATCAGCTACTCAAGTATGGCTGACTACAGATACACTATAGGCCTATGGACTACTCAAGTATGGCTGACTACAGATACACTATAGGCCTATGGACTAATCAAGTATGGCTGAGTAATCTTCTCTCTAGGTCGTCCTCAGACGAGCTTTCCATCGTTGCTTCCAATCATCCCGATTCTCCTTACATCTTTTCAATTCACTGGTACTCTGGATTCCTGCGTCCTTCTTAAAGGGACACTGTGTGAGATTTTTAGTTGTTTATTTCCAGAATTCATGCTTCCCATTCACTAATGTTACCTTTTTCATGAATACTTACCACCAGCATCAAATTCTAAGTATTCATTATGACTGGAAAAACTGCACTTTTCATTCGAAAAGGGGGATCTTCTCCATGGTCCGCCATTTTGAATTTCCAAAAATAGTCATTTTTAGCTGCAAAAAATGACTGTACTTGGACCATACTAGAAAATATTTGTTTATTACTTAGTAAACTTTCATGTAAAGATCAAATTTGGCAATAGGCAGCCCAATTTCAATGAGCAGCATAGTTGCAGTACCTTTTTTGACCATTTCCTGCACAGTGTCCCTTTAAGTATGTCCACATATGTTAGTATCTTAGCCCAGTGATTCTCAACAGGGGTGCCGGGGCACCCTGGGGTGCCGCAGGGCCCCTCAGGGGTGCCGCAGAAACGTGGCTGATAAATAAATTATGTAATATAATACATATTTTTCTAAATTGATGAGTTAATATTAGTCAGTGGAATCTTTCATCTGCCATTTACGCAAAATTAAGTAGATATAGGTCGCGCCAGTCAGCTGCAACTTTGAACGTAGGTCGTGTGACGTCTCCAAATGTGTTACTTTTCTAAGCTTGTGTGGTATCAAATGCGATGCCATGTTACGGCTTGTTGGTTTGGGGTGCCTTGACATTTTTCATGAATTGAAAGGGTGCCTCGCCTAAAAAAAGGTTGAGAAACACTGTCTTAGCCCACCTTTATAACCAGCCTCTGTAGATATTGTTACCTGCTTGAAGGTATGGCTGCCTCATCATAGGTTCCACCCCAAGTCCTCTTTTCTGCCCTGGAGGGATGGCTGCCCCCATTAGCTGATCATCCCATGTGCAAACATTATAATATGGGTGGGCTCGGAACAAAGATACTGTAGGTCTGATTGAAGAGTGGGCAGACCAAGACAAAAGCACATCCAGTCTATGGCTATGCGTATAACACAATGCCTCTTATCTTTCCCCCTTGGCAGTAAAGGAATTTCATGTACATGCATGTGTTCCTTATATAGCCAGATGTCTGTAATGTGTGTATGGGTCAGCCAGCCAGTGCCAATATTGTATGGGTTTTTTTGTTTGCTTGTTTTTAATGGACTATCTAAGAACCATATCCATTGCAACATATCAACCACCAATCACCAATTAATTAATGAGTATAAAATGCTGTTACTCCACCGTCTGAGCCCAAAAAACGTCTTTCACCTGTATACTGTACGCTTTCTCAGATGTGAGATTTGTGCATTATGTGTTATGCATGCTGCTGTACTGTACTCCTTAATTTCCTTAGGAATCAAATTACTAAACTTTATCACTTTACTGTGATCAGTGCCCACACACTGACTGCACTGGTCTGCAGCCAGTGATGTGTTCTTTATGCAGGACACATACATATTCATTCATGTTCACCTCACACACCTTAACGTATTTTGAATAATCCTTTGCCTATGCAAGAAGAGTAATGCGCTCACTTTGAAAAGATGTGAATATCACACAAGAGATGTACTTGTACATTTTACATTGTGTGTGTGTGTGTGCGTGTGCATGCGTGTGCGTGTGTGCTTGTGTGTGTGTGTGTGTGTGTGTGTGTGTGTGTGTGTGTGTGTGTGTGTGTGTGTGTGTGTGTGTGTGTGTGTCTGTGTGTGTGTGTGTGTGTTGTGTGCAGGGCTTTGAACCGTTATTTTTTTCCAAACGTTCCGTTCCGAACAGAAACGGAATTATAACGTTTCCGGTTCTGAGTTCCACCAATAAATTGACGTTCCCGAACCGGTTAGAACCAAAAAATATTGTTCCCGGAACGGTTAATTTCGTTCCCGTCAGCTGATTACTCCCCATGGACCTAAGTGACGCTAACCAAGAAAGACGGAAGTGCAAACGAGTCAGCCTACATTCAAAACTGTTTATTCAAGGGGATGAAAAGAATATCCTCCAGAATTTTGTCATTCGGGACGACCTAAGCGGAGAAGCAGAGAATAAACCTCAATGATGAAAATGTGCGCTCCACGCTGACTTGGGTCACGGGGAGCACTATGATGGACATTGTGAGTTTGTGCATATTTGAAGAGCCATGGATGCCCAATAACGTCGAACATTGTCGGTGCGCTTTACACGTGCTTCCCTGCAATGTCTTACAATAATGCAATGCAAACTCTGTCCTTTTGTATGACAGTGGTTTCTCTTAATTAAGATGTGGAGTGAAGACTTTGTAATCTACAGCTCTCTCTCCATTCAGTCAGAGAATGTCTGATGTCACACAGGACATGAACCTCAGCCGTCATGGTAACGTGCGCAGGAAAATAATTACTTTTTTTTAATTTGAGGAACGGAATTAACCGGTATTAACCGGTTACCATACTTCTTAAATAAGTGCTTCCGTTCCAGAACATAAAAAAATAATAAAGTTTCCGGTTTCGTTTCTGTTCCCTGTGAAATACAAAAAGTTCCTGGTTTTCGTTTTCGTTCCTTGAACCGGTTCGAAGCCCTGCTTTTGTGTGTGTGTGTGTGTGTTTCAGTAACGCTGGGTCCATACGATTGCTGAGTCATTGTCTCCAGATGGTTGTTGGCTAATTGCACATTTGATAATGAATTCAAGCAATGATGGTAGGCGATTGTATTTTAGATTTGTTCATTTATTTAATCTTGTTAGAGGACATCCCCCACCATCCCGCACACACATACACACACACGCTTGCACGCATGCCCGCACACACACACACACACACACTCACAGAAACGTTGGTGTTGGCTTCCATATTGGGAAAAAAAACAAATCCCTTTGGTGTAAACAAAGGTGAGATTTGCACAATTTCATACACTACAAATACTGTAGGTCTTGGCGGTGGTTTTACCTTGCATTTATCTGTTAAGGGCACATTGACAAAGCAGTTGTGCGTGTAATTAGCCAATTAAGTCCGCTGTCAGAGAACAAATGAGGAGTTTAGGGTGAAGGCGGTATCTCTGTAGCGAGTGGGAGGGGAGTCCGCCTGCGTATCTCTGGAAACAATGAGGGCAGATTGACTCAAAATGCCAGCAATGCCAGCCATGTCACCATGTTTATGTGTGGGGGATGGAATGTTGAGAATGGAAAGAGGGAGAGAGAGAGAGAGAGAGAGAGAGAGAGAGAGAGAGAGAGAGGTGGATAGAAAGAGAGAATTGGGGGAAGGTAAGGACAGCCTTATAAGATACCGGTAGGTTTAATATTTTTTCCATATGTTTGCTGTTGCCATTTAGGCCCATATGTTTTATTACAAATAGGCTAACAGTAGATAAAAACCTGGCCTTCCATAACATGTTGACCGCTGTAGAGCTATACTGTATGTCATAAGACACATTTCACAGGTGTTAACCCTGCCAGTGACTAAAGCCAGGCTTACACTGTGCGACTTTTGCCCTGATTTTCCTGACTTTTTGGGAGTCGGGACGATTTCTTGCTCAATCGCGTGTCTCGCATCCTGTAGCGTACATGGGGTAACGACAAGCGATTTCACCTCACAGTCGTGCAATCGTAGGGTCGCAAGAAAATCTAAACTGTTTGAAATTCTGGTCGTGCCTCGTGAGTAAATCGCACAGTTAAAGCAGTGCTACGACCCAATTTGACACTGCACATGCACAAATGAATAGGGCCGCGCGATTCGCGCTTGAGCGCGTCCTCATCTCCACAAAAATCGCAAAGTCCCTATTAGAGATGTCCCGATCCAGGTTTTTGCACTTCCGATCCGATACCGATAGTTTATTTCACTTCCGATCCGATACCGGCCTATCGGAGTATTTAAGTTGAAAGTTATTTAGCCTACTTACTTTCTTGTCACACTCATGTTGAAAAGGGGTTTACTCTTGATAACAACTAGCCAGCTGAATTAGGTGAATTTGAGTAATAGACAATGGTTTGTACCGAGAAACCTGTTAAATACAAATTTGGCAAAATAATAGTCAATTAACTACACAAACAAAAATGCCACCAGTGCTCAACTATTGAACTAGATTCGACGTAAACCATTGAAAATCCATCAGTGCAAATAATATTCTAAACTGTAACTGAATGCTTATTCAAGCAGTTGAAGTATTCATCTGTATCCCATGCAAAGGTGGATTTTTTTGTAGGCTGCCAGCATGTTGACAATTCAGGAGAAGTTTAGCCTACATTCAACATAGACAAAAAAGTAAAGAAAATTCCAAGACACACAGTAGGCATAGGCCTACCTAGGCTACTGGAGGCCCTCTCATATGCCCAAAGTAGCCTAAGATCCTCCATCATTATGCCATAGGTAGCCTATTACAACCTAGATTAATGCCAATAAACAACAATTACAACTAAACAACTGCTACAAATTAATCAAAATGGATTTAGATAAATAGCTAAAATAAATCATGAAATAATTCGGACACAACCACTGTTGAGTATAATAGGCTATTTATTTACTCAGGTCAGTGGACACAATAACATTTAACAATACCATTTATTACTGTATGCTTTTGCTCCTCCATGTGAATTAGCACATCTGCTTAGCATCTTAGCAAGACGGCATTGTCCATATTAAAACACACACACTCACACACGCACACACACGTCATGGGACAGAAAGGGAGCGGTAGTGGCTGGGCAACAAACAAACATTGGGGGATGAGAGGAAAGCGGTGCCTCGGAGAGAAGCATGTGAAATCTGAACTTTCAGTGTTTGTAGCCAAACATTAGCGCTTGTTACTGAAATGCCATCCGAAACGCAGGCAGAGTGGCATGAAGCGCGCAACACGGACACTTAGGACAGTTTTAAGCTCTTTGAAACCACAGACGGAAAACTTACGCTGCCTGCGCGTGTGAGAGCCGAATGAGCTGCAGTTGCTCCCACATGTGTGCTGACAACAGCTGAAGGTATGCTGGAAAATGCGGACCGGAGTTTAAGAACAACCACTGTAAAAACTGGATTACGGGTGAGCCGGAAAACACGGACCGGGCTTTGAAAAACAATGGATTCTGGATCGGATTCTGGATCTGATTTTTTCGTGCTTGCCGATCCGATCCCGATACGCATTTTTTGCCTATATCGGCGGCCGATCCGATCCAGATATCGGATCGGGACATCCCTAGTCCCTATGACATCATAATGAGCACTCAAAATTTCAGCAAAATTCTAATCACATATTTGTGATGGCAGGCCTACTCCTCAAAGAGTTGGATCAAGAAAACACAGCAACAGGGATGATATGCCTATAAATAATAACCAGGATGTAAACTGATGTCTGTGTTATGATTAAGTGTTTTCTGTGTTGTTAATAACAGAGTACGATGGTTCAACTGTACTGCAGAGGTGTGTGCACACTGTGCCTCGCAATGCAGTAGATAGAAAGGCATCTGAATCTGTGGGAAACACCATCAAACATTGTAAATTGTTGTTATCAGCCTAAAAAACTCTGGTGGGAAGAATAGTGGTATAGTGTGTTTGCATTGTGTGTGTGTGTGTGTGTGTGTGCGTGCGCGCACGTGTGTGCGTGCGTGTGTTTGTATGTGTCAGAGAGAGAGAGAGAGAGAGAGAGAGAAGAGAGAGAGATAGAGAGATGAAAGATGAGAAAGTGATAGAGAGAGAGATTGTGTTGACAATGCCACACCTCTCTCCCTTCAAAATGTGAAATGTACTGTAGTAGTTAGGTAGGTCTATTTACTCCTATCCTGCTGCCATCACACCACTGCAGCGGCATGCTGGTGGGGACCGCAGGGAGACTATGTCACAAGATCTTTAGCTGAGATAACTTCATTTGCACAGCATGGTGTGCAGAGAATTTGGTCAAAGAAGACTTACATAACAAAAACAAGCAGGAAAGTGTCATAACAAAAAGGAAAGTGACATTTGAGCTTGCCTGGCTGAAGGCTGCCACAACATAAGAAGGAGACCACACCAATTTGATAATAATATAATTATGATATACTGTATTTTCTATACAAAGGAGAAATAATCTGTCATGTAAAAATAAAGTGTAGAGTAGATTTGGTCGAATTCGAAACCAGATACTAAATGTTATTCCGATCATCAGCTAGTGCATTATAATGCAATGAAAACCATTGGACAGTGTATTTCCTTTTATTAACAGTAAGATACTTTGTGCAGAAGGAATATTGTATTAGGCCTATCTTATTTTGTAAAAACATAGGCAATAACGTCTTCCACTATTCATTATTTGAATATATAATAATATATTCATTATAACCAGGGCTATTATTTGTTTCAATCACATAAGAGACCAGGTGTGTAGGCTTATTTGAGACAAGGGGCTATTTGATTAATTCCTTCCTCACAAATAAACTTCCCCAGAAATCTGAAAATGTCACACTTAGATATGCTTAACCATAGCTGGACTGGCCATAGGGCATACAGGGCATTTGCCCGGTGGACTGTTGATGATTTTGGCCTGGTCCTCCCCTCAATGTAATAGTATCAGTAAGAATTAAATATTAATCTTGGTTGTTGTCAAAATAGCTTATAATACATTATTAAAATGTTGTCACAGGCTTCATTGTCTCTCTCAATGCCTGGCGGACCTATCTTCACTAAAAAATGCCCAGGCTGATTTTTTGCCCCAGTCCAGTCCTGTGTTTTAACCAGTATAATTTTCAGTTTGTTTAACACATTGAATACCGGCGGTGCTCACGGAATTATGTCGTAGAATACCAGCGTTCTAAGCCCTTTTTTGACGTTTTTTGTAGACTCACAGCGTATTATGTGATAGGGCCACTGAAATATGTTATGACTCGTTTGAAAGTGGAGACGCTGCCCTCTTAGTAGGTGAAAACTGTGTGTCTCTACGAGCTTTTATTGCCGAGTAAACCCACGCTAAACCGAAGCGGGTATCCATGGAATTCAGCTACAATCAGAGATATTGAGGTTTTTGTGAAGGGTGCGCTTCTTCAGAATGTGATGAGTTTGAAAGGGGACGAGTTGGTTTTAATCACAATTTGGTGCAAGGTTAGCTCTGACACGCATCTTCCTGCTCGTCAAGACACACCTCCTGCTCTATACCACTACGACACCGGCAATCAATGCCCTTCGAAATCCACGTTTTTCACACAGACTGAACACAAACTCTTTGCACACATGCAGAAGGTCGGACATTTGCTAAAATAGTTCCCAATGACTCCCGAAATAATAGCCCAACATTGACAACAAATCCCAATGATATGATGCTTAGATGTAGCCCATCCGATCCATATGTAGCCATCTATGCTAGCTTCTGGCTTTTCACATACAGGAAGACAGTTCAACATGGGGGTGAATAATCAAATAAACTTATCTGGTTGCCAATCAAACTTCCAAATCGGAGCGCATTACTCCAATTACAATTCGGGTGCCATTTTGATCCAATGATCTGGTAAAGGTCTAGGTAGCAAGCCCAGAAAGTTCAAGATACTCCTGGCACGGTATACAATGGTCTCTGTGTTTACCTATTGTGTGAAGTCAGACACAATACACGCTACCGATCGTACTAGGGAAACAACAACATAGCAGATTCACGAATACGGCAGCACACCTCCTGCTATGTCACACTACGACACTGGCAATCGATGCCCTTTGAAATCCCCGTTTTTCACGTGGACTGAACACAAACTCTTTGCACACATGCAGAGGGTGAGACATTTGGTAAAATAGCTCCCGATGACTCCCGAAATAATAGCCCAACATTGACAACAAATCCAAATGATATGATGCTTATATGTAGCCTAGCCCATCCGATCCATATGATATGTAGCCATGCTAGCTTCTGGCTTCTCACATACAGGAAGACACAGAAACTTATCTTTTTGGCGATCAAACGTCCAAATCGGAGCGCATTACTCCAATCACATCTCGGGTGCCATTTGGATCCAAGGATCTGGTAAAGGTCTAGCAAGTCCAGAAAGTTCAAGATACTCCAGGCACGATATACAATGGTGTTTACCTATTGCGTGAAGTCAGAGACAACACATGCTACAGTGACCGTACTAGGGAAATCAATGCAGGCACACGATAGGCGACATGGGTTGGCATCCAGACATCTTGGTAAGTTAAATTAAAATATCCAAATCATAACACTCAAACATCATAACAATCAAACAACTTTTGACTGCAAATGTTGTCATTTATGTCCATCACAGAGCTACCAAAATCACATATATTGTCAATTGAAGGGTGTAGATTCAAAATATGATATTTAAATGCAAAAACGTATTTTTACCTTTTGGTATACAACGCATGGGCGTGAAAAACGCATTATTACGTCGTCGGTACTCAATGTGTTAAAAATTACAACTTTCAAGACGGCTCACTGTTTCCATTTTCGATGACTTCTGCAAGCACATTAAAGAAGTAATCATGTCACACTTGCACATAGGACACAAGTCTAATCTCATGACTGTGTAAATTCATTAATTTAACCCCCCTGATGGGCTCACACCGTGACCCAGAGAGAAAGATGTGTAGGCTGGCACACACACACACACACACACACACACACACACACACACACACACACACACACACACACACACACACACACACACACACACACACACACACACACACACAGACACGCACACGCACACAAACACATTAGCTCCTTCATCTCTTTGTGCCCCCCATCATACACACCTGACATTAAGTTTTCAGCAGAAAATCGGCTGCAAAACACACCACACAGCAGATCTCAATGTGAGAGGAGCTGCCTCTCTACCTGTGTGTGTGTGTGTGTGTGTGTGTGTGTGTGTGTGTGTGTGTGTGTGTGTGTGTGTGTGTGTGTGTGTGTGCATGTGCGTGTGTGTGTGTGTGCATGTGCGTCTGCGTGCATGCGTGGGAACGAATTTCTCATCTGGAAAACAAAAAGCTTTCAACGCGCGGTCATCAAAGACAGTCTGTAAAGGTTACACAAAGTGTATGAAGCCTTTAAAGCTTTGTGTTGAAATGGGATTTTTCTCAGCTAAATATTGAATTTTACCTCTTACTTCTCTGTGTCTGTTTCTCTCTCTCTCTAAACCTCCCTCTCTCTCCCACACTCAACTTGCTCCTTGTTCACACTTGCCACTCTCATTTTTCTTTCTCAAAAAAAAGTGTGTGTGTGTGTTTGTGTGTGCATGTGTGTGTGTGTGTGTGTGTTTGTGTGCACATGCGTATGTGCGCGTGTGTTGAGTTAAGGGTGGAGAATCTGTGTGTGCGTGCGTGCGTGCGTGCGTGCGTGCGTGTGTCTTAGTGTGTTTTGTGTGTGCATGTCTGTGTTTGTGTGTGTTTGCAAGCTTTCTCCTGGAGCTTTATCCAAGAGCACAGAAAATGTGCAGAACATCTTTGCATGCATAATATAACCTTCACTCACTCCATCCCTCCTCTCAGATCTCCGGACCCCCCACCAGCCCCATCACCTCACCTGAACCCCAGGAAAGCTGTGAGGGTTTGGGGGAGAGTAGGCCTTAGCAGGGGGTGGCGATGCAGGTCGGGTGCTGGATAGTCAGTTTGAAGTGTAGCGCCACTGCTGCAGAGATTGAGTGAGGGATGTTGCATAGTATAAAAAGGTTAGGCAGGGAGTCTCTCTCTCTCTCTCTCTCTCTCTCTCTTTCTCTCTCTCTCTCTCTCTCTCTCTCTCTCTCTCTCTCTCTCTCTCTCTCTCTCTCTCTCTCTCATGGGTGTGTTGGGGAAGGATGAAAGGGCTAAGTGGGGAGAGGAAAAGGTTAAGCACACTGCAAGGCAACTTCAATCCACTTGATTTGTATTGATTTCAACTAGACAACAAGAGAGAGCTACAGCAGCCGAGAAGTCTTAGAACAGAAAGCCAAACTCTCCTATTTTTGTGGTCCACCAAGGAAAATTGTGTGTGAGACCGAAAGATGATTATGAAGCAGAAGTTCAGATGTCCAGCTTTTATTTCCTATTTCATCAAGCCAGCTACCCATGTAGTATATGCTTTATTTGCAGAGCTGGACTGGCCATCTGACATAGCAGGAAATTCCCGGTGCAGGGGCCCACCGGTGAGTCAGTTCTGTGCCGTTAATTATGAAGGGCCCCTTTCAGCCATAAGTGCCCGGGCCCTATTTGTCCCCCCAGTCCAGCCCTGTTTATTTGTGATGCAATAGCAGGCTTTTACTGTAGCTTCTTTCAGTTCTTGTTTATTTTGATGGGGTTTCTTCCTTCCCTCTCTCCTTCAAGAGGTGGAATGCATAGGCCAAGTGACTGATTTGGACAGTTCACTTTTCCCCCTTATTAACTCCTATATTTTGTTGGTGGTGTGTTTTCCCCCTATTATACTGCAACATGATTAAAATCCTCCCCGTTGTTTCGCAAATTGCAGGGTGGTTGGTGGTGTTGAGGGTACCACAATGCCAGGTCGTATTTGGTCGGTAGCCCCTGCAGTCTGGCTTTAACTGTGAAGCAGAATCTGTCCTCTTCCACAGTAGCACTCACATGGAGTGACAGACAGAGTCAGCCAAGTCAAGGGCCGCCAACTGTTCCCCGCATTCTCAACCATGTCCAGCACGGCTTTGTGTGTGTGTTTGTGTGTGTGTGTGTGTGTGTGTGTGTGTGTGTGTGTGTGTGTGTGTGTGTGTGTGTGTGTGTGTGTGTGTGTGTGTGTGTGTGTGTGTGTGTTGAACAAGTGTTAGTATGTGCTACCCTTTTCTTGTAGCTCATGGCCATTTTTCACAATCACACATACACACACACATACACACACACACACACACACACACGAACGCATGCACGAACGCATGCACGCACGCACGCACATGCACAGAGAGAGAGAGAGAGGGGGGGGGGTGTACAGTGACTTCCCTAAAGCTTCGTGTACACCAAGCGCGAACTGCTCGACCTGAGAGGCGGAAGTAATTATTTCCCTATGCAGGGAAGGCAAATAAAGCTACCAGAGCGAATTCGCCAGGAGCGAAGCTTCTTGAGCGACTAGAGCAAATTTTTCGGCGAAAACCAATTGGAATGTTCATATCGACGAATGTCCCAGGCTGTCAAGACAGAGCCGTTATGTGACTAGCTGAACATGTCTTTGCCGCGTCCAGAGCGAATAAAGCGAATTCACGGCGAAACTTCATCAACCACCCCAGCTACATGGGTCGCGTAGGTAGCGCCTGGCATACACGGGCCATAAAGGTGCTAGTAGCAGGAAGCTATTTTGGCTCAACAGGGTCTCTCAGCTGTCACGATACGCTTGCAACACAGAGATGCACACGGTGGAGTGCTGCACACACACACACACACACACACACACACACACACACACACACACACACACACACACGCACACAAACGCAAGCAGTCATGCATATTACTGTGCAGTAAACAGAATGCTGGAAGAGGAACTCAACTGCTCACTGCAGCAAGCAAACACAGGCCCTCTCTGGATGATTAGAGACGACTGGAATGAATAAATCATCCAGCTTACCTTTGAGATTCAGAGAGAATACCAAAGGTGCCACAGATAAGTTACCTTGGAGAGAGAGAGAGAGAGAGAGAGAGAGAGAGAGAGAGAGAGAGAGAGAGAGAGAGAGAGAGAGAGAGAGAGAGGAGCGTCACTGATTTTTTTTTTTTTAAAGAAAAAGTAAGTAAATAAAAAATAAATAAAGCAAATGAATAAAGATAACATTCCATAATCCGTGTGCAGGCACTTCAAAAATAGATTTAAATACAAGCGCTTCACCTTTGAGAGTACACAAGGCATTATTTTGCCAGCTTACGCTCTCAAAAGAAACAAGATCTTTAATTTCCTTGAAAAAGGGAAGTCAGTCAAAATCATAAACTCAACCAGTGAAGTAAACACCAAAACCAAGTTGTCCTCTACATTCAACTCCATTTTTTTTATTCCTGCTTACATGTACATACATGGCTAGTTTAGCTTGTCCAATAAGAAATATATAAAGCAAAATAAAACTAGATTGCATTCTCACAGAAAATGCTGGGAGCGGGCTTGCCTTTTGGGGCAGAGATGAGCAGTTTTATTTTTGATATCTCTATCCCTAAATTAAAAACAAAGTACTATTGAGAAATCAAAGCTAAAATAAATGTTGGAAAAAATCCACCCACCCAGTCAGAAGTTATGGGCCGAACAATTCAGCCATCTTGGATTCAGCCATCTTGAAAGTGTTGTAGCTCCGCATTTTGGGGATATACTAAATGACATACATGGTATTTTAAGTTGGCTAAGGAACACTGCATATGATATAATTTTGAAAATCAACATGGGTCCAAGTGGGATTCGAACTCACAACCTCCATATCTCTAATCCAGCACCTTTGCCATTGATACTAAATGACATACATGCTATTTTAAGTTGGCTAAGGAACACTGCATATGATATAATTTTGAAAATCAACATGGGTCCGAGTGGGATTCGAACTCACAACCTCCATATCTCTAATCCAGCACATTTGCCATTGATACTAAATGACATACATGGTATTTTAAGTTGGCTAAGGAACACTGCATATGATATAATTTTGAAAATCAACCTCCATATCTCTAATCCAGCACCTTAACCATTGAGCCAAGCAGCTGGCTGTCACAAATGTTCCAGCAAGACAATATCACATTGCATTGAAGAGCTGAACAATAGACTTCTAGAATGGTAGTTGCAGGTGCTCGTTAAGAATAGAATGTTGAGAGAAAGTGACAGTTGAGATGGAACCTTTTATTGGCAGCACCTGTTCTGATTGACTGTATGGCAGTTAGTATGGTGCTCTAAGGCAGAGGGCAGAATCAGTTTCTGGGTCTTTAGCTTGCTGTTGTTAAAAAACTAAAAATAATTGGCACATGTCCTGTTCACAGATTGGAGTCAGAGTCAGCTCTGCAAGCCCGCTTAATGAAAGCAGTCATTGTAAACTCTTCATTGAATTCAAAAATATGACAGATGAAAAACACTCATTCTCAATGTACAAAAATACGCTACTGCTGGTCGCCAACTTTTTAAATTAGTGATGACATAAAAAGATGTCCAATTTTGTTTCACATTTTTCTCCATGTGAAGAACTCCTCTGCATCAGATGCTTCATAAGCTTTATTTACTTGCAAAAGTGAGGGGGTAGGAGCTAAGGATATAGGAAGGCTGTCTATAGATTGTGTAGCCATCATGCAATGCATTCCTTGGAGCAACATTTCTCAAACATAAAGCCATTCATCACGAAAGAATATCTTTGTTTTGCTTCAAAACTATGACTATTTGTTATATTCTGCATTTATTGTAGGGTTTTTACAGTTAAACGTTATACATGAAAAATGACGTACCCACGGTCATTGTGGTGTTCCTTGATATCCATTGTGGCAGTGAGTGGTACATGAGAAAGAAATATATGACCAGGGAAAATGGTGGAGAGAGCATTTGTGTGTGTGTGTGTGTGTGTGTGTGTGTGTGTGTGTGTGTGTGTGTGTGTGTGTGTGTGTGTGTGTGTGTGTGTGTGTGTGTGTGTGTGTGTGTGTGTGTGTGTGTGTGTGTGTGTGTGTGTGTGTGTGTGTGTGTGTGTGTGTGTGTGTGTGTGTGTGTGCGCGCGTCTGTGTGTGTGTGTGTGTGTGTGTGTGTGTGTGTGCTTGTGTGATGCCTTGTACAGAACAACAGCAGTGTTTCCTTGAGCTATGTGGTTAATATTACATGTGTTCGTGGAAATGGGGGAATGAATGTGTTTAACAGCGGACACTTCTGTCTGAAAGTGCCTTTTCATGTCACACAGAAACTTTTCTAATAAAACTTTCCAAAATGTACTTTCAAGTCCAAACAGACAGACAGATGGTTTATTTCCGCTCCAGGCATGAAGCCCAAGTTTCCCCAGGACACATGCGCAGGCACGCGGGCACACGGGCACGCACACATGCACGCATTCACGCACGCACGCACGCACACACTTTGTCCCTTCTCAGTTCGTCCCCCACAGCTCAGCATGTACTGTACTGTATGTACACTGACCTGTGGAGGACAAACTCAGAAGGGACATTAGTACTCTCTCTTCCAAACCACCCCCAATATAGTCCAGCCTTTGTGCCTCTGTGTTAGCCGCAGGCTGGTGATGGGAATGATGCAGCTCAAAGCTCCATGGCCAACTGAGAGCTCTATGGGAGACAGCGGTTACTTCAAACATGTCAGATGATGGGCATGGCGTGTGGGTCTGTGTGTGTGTGTGTGTGTGTGTGTGTGTGTGTGTGTGTGTGTGTGTGTGTGTGTGTGTGTGTGTGTGTGTGTGTGTGTGTGTGTGTGTGTGTGTGTGTGTGTGTGTGTGTGTGTGTGTGTGTGTGTGTGTGTGTGTGTGTGCGTGCACGCTAGTGTTTTTCTCTCCCTGTGTGTTTTAACCTGTATGTATGTATCTGTTCCCATGTGAATGTAGTAATGTTTGATGACTGCACGGGAAACCAGGCGGTGACGTTTGAGGTGTCCAGTCCGGACTTCCTGATTGACGGGCAGCAGAGGATGGTGGCCCGGAGGGACATCCAGAACAGCGGCCAGGTGCTCTTCATCCATGGCGTTAGTCCACATGCAGATGACACAGCACAAGTGGACTTGGTGGCAGCACCCTCAAGGCCTTCACACTCACTCATGGTAGGTGTGTGTGTGCATGCCTACGTGCGTGTGTGCATGCGTGTGTGCGTGTGTCTGTCTGTCTGTCTATGATGGAAAATGGCACAGAGGGTGGAGGATGAAAGACTAGAGTGAAGATGAGAAGTGAGTGCTGTGTTCTGCTATGTTTGGAACTGTGTCATGGTGTGTGCGCATGGTGCTGCATTGAAAGTAAAACTGTATTATATGGAGCAACAGCACTGCATAGTTTCAAGTATAGAAGTCGCCAAAAAGTAATCCTCAAAGAAAGTCTAAATTCGTTGAGTATATCATGAAGTATAATACATTATAATAATATGAGTAACTAGAAGCCCTCAGAGAGCGCAGACCTCCGCCAAGGAACGTGCTTGATTACACCCTGTCTTTCTACCTTCTTTTTGTGGAGTTAGAAACTGGAATGTTGCAATTCAATTTGCGGTCACTAGGGGCGTCTAGATCTATAGACCGGCAATGGTGAAGAATCTTAAAAAAACGTCCTGGTTCCGGTCCGTTTTCCGGATCACCACCAGAATTTAAGCACTTATTCCTTGGGTCATTATCAACAACTCCACAAAGTTTTGTCCATTTCCGTTGATAAGTTTTTGAGTTATGCTGCTGACAGACAGACAAACAGACAGACAAACAGACAGACAAACCAACGCGACCGAAAACATTACCTCTTTGGCGCAGGTAATAATAAATTAATAAAGTAAATCAATCAGTAAAATGAGATCCCCCTCCTCGCAATTCAAGGTTAACCCCAGTGCTGTTGATATCTTAAAAAAGGTGCACAACACACACACACGCACGCACGCACGCACGCACACACACACAATAGGATCTTAAGTGCCAACCCTTAAAATAATCACAGAACATCAGTCCAGAGACCTATGTAAGAGCACTAGCATTAAGTGGTCTAATGGCTTCAGGGTACAGGCTATTACACAGTCTTGTAGTTCGTGCCTGTAAGGACCTGTATCTTCTGCCTGAGGGCAGCAGTTGGAGCAGGTGGTAATCAGGGTGGTGCAGTCCTGCAAAATGTTTTGCACTCTTCGTAGACAGTATGTCTGAAAATCTCAAATAAAACATTGTATTTGTCCTCCATACATCACAGAGGGAAAGCAATTGTCCCTGAGCCCCGAAGCTATCAAGTGTGTGTGTGTGCACAAAGCAAGGTCCATAAAGACATCGATGACAGAGTCTGGTGCGGATGAACTTGACTGGCCTGCACAGAGTCCTTATCAGAACCCAGTAGAATGCTCTTTGGATGTATTACAGTAGAGCAGAGACTTAGAGCCAGGCCCTCTTGACCGACATCACAGTGTGTCCTCACCAATGCGCTTTTGCGAGAATGGTCAAAAATTCCTATAAACACAGTCTTTAACATTGTGGTGTGGACAGCCTTCCCAGATGAGTAGAAGCTATAATAGCTGCAAAAGATGAACCGGTATCCTACAGTATTGAACCGTATGGGTTTGGAATGGTATGGCAGTTAAGTCAAGGCAGATTACGTAATACTTTTCATAATATAGTGCACACGTGCTTCGCATAAAAGTAATTAATTGAAACTACTCTGCTCTGATGATAAGAAAGCAATGCCCCCCACTGACCCCGAAAGCTCATCTAATACCTTTGTGAGAGCTGTCCAATATACACAAATAATGCATGCCATTGGGCTACTATTTAGCCATATTACAACTGCGGCAATAGCAGCAGGTTGGCTTGTCGAAGTGGAGGGATATACGTGTATTAATGAATATATAAGAACCTGGGCCTCGCTACTGCCCTGTTGGCCAGATGACATGCTGTAACACACACGCACACACGCACACATACGCACGCACGCACACATACGCACGCACGCACGCACGCACGCACGCACGCACGCACGCACGCACGCACGCACGCACGCACGCACGCACGCACGCACGCACACACACACACTGGCTGGACGTTGAGCTGTCTGGATGAATTTTCTGGCTGGCAGAGGGGAATATTACTTATTATTGTACTCCATCACGGCATACTGTTGACCTGTGGCCAATGGTAATGGGTAGGCCACAGCTCCTAATCAAAAGCATATGGTGTTATGATGTTATTACTTTCTCACACACTGCCAATGTTCCACTTACTGTGCTGTCTGACAGATGCCTTTTAGTTTGATAAGTATGACATGGTGTGGATGTAAAATTATGCTAGGGTATAAAATAATGCACTATGAGATACTCACAAACAGACATTTTTCTGATGATTCACAGAACTGATCAAAGCCTATTGGCCAGAACTGTTTTACTCTGTACCTACCAGTGCAATTTTGTAAGGTTAATGTTTCACGACTCCACTGCTAGCTATCTGTTATCAATGCCTCATTTTATACACTTTATTTTCCATCCTTTTCCATGTATTTAACTCACTGTGTGTGTGTGTGTGTGTGTGCATGCGTGCATGCGTTTGCGCTTGCATGTGCGCGTTTGTGTGTGTGCATGCGCGTGTGCATGTATTTTCAAGCATATAAAAAACTTCAAAGATCCTGAGTTTAACGAACCAAAAAGCTTGTACACTTCCATCCCATCTCCTGCCTCATTTCACTAGACTCTCCTGCCAGCCAACACACTGGCTGGCTCCAATCTGAGGGCATCCTGTCCCCTGTCCATGTCAAATACCCTCCAAAGTAAACTTTTTATGCTACCTCCTGCTGTAACTATAGTTGTACATTGCAAAATGCCAGCACTGAAACATTTGCATATCATTTACTGATGTGCTTTTGTATTTCAGTGAGGTTATGCAGGAACTGCTCTGCAATTTTGCATCTGGTCTCATTTCCGATGTACAGCACGTCACTGTCTACATGTTTGCCCTCAAAGTGCCTCACATTACTCTTTTATTCAATGTCTGTCTGTCTGTCTGTCTGTCTGTCTCTCTCTTTCTCTCTCTTTCTCTCTCTCTCTCTCTCTCTCTCTCTCTCTCTCTCTCTCTCTCTCTCTCTCTCTCTCTCTCTCTCTCTCTCTCTCTCTCTCTCTCTCTCTCTCTCTCTCTCTCTCTGTGTGTCTGCCTGGTAATGGGGAAGGTGTTCATTATGTGCACCTGGTGCACCATCACATCTTACGGTGCTGTGGACTGACGGCTCCAGCTGAACCAATTGAAATGAAGTACATCCAAAATGAGGCAGACAAAATGATGTTTGAGAAAGAGAGAGAGAGAGAGAGAGATTGGGGGTTGTGCAGGATTGGAGAAGTGGAAGTAATGTGCAAACTAGAAGAAGCAGAGAGTAGACACATGGAAGGCAAATATGAAGTGCTATACCCTACATTGGATGAGATGAAGGCCATACTTTGGATGAGATGGATGCCATAATGTTTTTGGGGGGAAAAGGAAAAAAGGGAGACAGCCGAAGATGATAGAGAGAGCAAATAAGAGAGAGATGTTACAGAGAGAGGTAAATGAGAGAGGGAGTTGATAATGGGCTTGTATGTGAGTCATAAATACAGTTGAAATAATGCAGTCAAGAGAAGGTAGGGCAAACACAAGGGTGGGAAAGAAAGATAAGGATAATTGAATAGAAAAAGACAGACTTCACAAAGCAGCACTATGAAAGAGGTAATTAAGCATGACTGAATTTGAATAGTTTTCTGTCAATTCCTTCTGATTTAGTTCATCCGGCAGCTTTCTTCTGCAGTGCAATGGGGGGAAGGAACGGGTTCCATTAGTAATCCCAGAAAAGTAATCATTGCACTTAAAGACTCCTTTTGTTTTCCTCTCAACACTATTGGCTAACCAATGCTCAATACTCTTCACGTACAATTTCACTACCTAGCTGGTCTCACTGCCTAGTGGTTTCTGTTGGTGGGTTGACTTTACTGTGATTCCTGAAAGAGAGTGATGTTCTTTTAACCTTCAGAACAAAAATTAACACTCACAGCACACATTCTTTCTCTCCTCCATATACCTTTTCCATCTCCTAAGCAAACAGAAACAAACAGCCACACAGACATGTGAAAAAGGCCACACGCATAAATACACACACGCACACACACTCGCAGCAAGACAAGACTTAAAGTTGCACTATATATCAATGTGTCTAGTATCATTTTCAAGTGCTCAAGTATCAATTGTTATCATTTTTTATGAAGTATCATTTTCTAAAAGTTGTTCTCAAACAAAAAAGATCTGGTATCATATCACTGTGTGATACCATGAGGAGAAACAACACAAAACTTCACCACACTCAACAATTTGCACCTTATAAATGCAGTTTATAAATGCAGATTATAAGCACTCCTTCAGAGTTCCAATTTTGTGAAACTTGTACCTGGACATGATATGGTAGTTGACTATTCTTCTCTCTGCTCAACTTCACTGTGTTGTGCTGTAAGAAGCTGGTGTAGTCAGAGCATATTGTGGACTTCCCCTGGGGGGTGATAATGAACTAGGAGGAATGAGACCAAACCGTAGACACACGCAGACAGACACACGCAGACAGACACACGCACACACACACGCACACACGCACACACACACACACACACACACACACACACACACACACACACACACACACACACACACACACACACACACACACACACACACACACACACACACAAACACACACACACAAACACACACACACAAACACCAAGCTCGTGTGTTATTTATGTTCAGGTGCCTTGCATATATGATCACAGACACTCACTGAGATGGCTACTGTTTCCTTTCATCAGCAGCCTTCCAGAAAATGACCAACTAATCACCTTGCCATTTCATAGAGTCAAATGCCCCAAGCCAAACATCAAGATAGACCGTTTTACCCGAAATGCATGCATCAAGAACACTGATTGCAGAGACACCACACGACTACCCCCCAAACTATTACTTAGAAGCGATGTACGGTAAGATGGGGCCAAGTAAAGCTATCTTACCTCATCTCTGTGCAGAATAGAGAGCCAGACCATTAAGACAAATGTCTTTTTCACTTCTTGCCAATCAGGGGCCCCCTGGCAGGTGGGGCCCCTTAGGCTGCAGCCATATCAAGCCTGTGCGTTAATCCGACCCTACTTTATATTAATGTGCTTATTGTTGGTGGTTGCATTTAGAAGTTTGCCTGAGGCATTTCTCTCTTCCCCTGTGAATCTCTGGCTTTACATTTAAAACATGGTCATACCACAGGCCGTCTTCAAGAAGTTTTAGACTCAGTACATGCTACTGTGAGAGTGTGTGTCTGTGCATGTGCGTGTGTGTGTGTGTGTGTGTGTGTGTGTGTGTGTGTGTGTGTGTGTGTGTGTGTGTGTGTGTGTGTGTGTGTGTGTGTGTAAGAAATGTGTGCGATGTGCAGCTTGTCTTCCTGTCTCTGTGAGCACTGCGTCGGATGGTTGTGCCATGTACATGGCAATGACTGCACAGTAATGCAGACGGTGTGTGTGTGTGTGTGTGTGTGTGTGTGTGTGTGTGTGTGTGTGTGTGTGTGTGTGTGTGTGTGTGTGTGTGTGTGTGTGTGTGTGTGTGTGTGTGTGTCGGAGGGGAATCAGTGTGTGTGTGTGTGTGTGTGTGTGTGTGTGTGTGTGTGTGTGTGTGTGTGTGTGTGTGTGTGTGTGTGTGTGTGTGTGTGTGTGTGTGTGTGTGTGTGTGTGTGTGTGTGTGTGTGTGTGTGTGTTTATGTCCGTCCGCGCGTGCATGTGTGTGTGTGTGTGTGTCTGCGTGGTTCTGAGTGTGTGCTGCAGAGGGCGGGGAAGATGTTCAGCGATGGCAGAGATGTATTAGCCATACTCTCCACCTCCATCCATCTGTCTCCCACTGCTCTGCCATACCTCACCTCTTCCTCCCCACTTACTCTGCATATGATCTTCCTATCCTCCTCTTCCTCTTCCTCTGCTCCCTTTCTCCTCCTCTCCTCGTCTCTCCCCTCCTTTTGCTCCTCCTATTCCTCTCCATCCCTTTCCTCTCCACTTTTTTCTCTCTGTTCCTTCTCTGCCAACATTTTCCACTCTTTCATCTCAGCAATTTCCTCCTGTTCTAACCTCTCCACCTCCTCTCCGCCCACCCTCCTCTCCTCCACTCTTCTGTCTTATTCTTTATCTCCTTTTCCTGTCCTCCTGCTCCAGCACTGATCTCCTCTTCCACTCCTTTTCTCCTCTCCTCTCCTCTCCTCTCAGGCTACATGTCTCAGTAGTTAGGGACCACAAAAGAAAGACTGAAAGAAAGAAAGAAAGAAAGAAAGAAAGAAAGAAAGAAAGAAAGAAAGAAAGAAAGAAAGATGGAAGGGGAGGAAGCGTGTCAGACTGGCTGTAATTTATGAAGAGAGAGCATTAAAGATTCATGGCAGGCAGCTCTGTAGGTGTCACCAGACTTCAGCGAACACAATGCATCACCTGAGGAAAAGAGGAGTGGAGAGGGGAAGAGAGAAAGAGAGAGAGAGAGAGAAAGAGGGAGAGAGAAAGAGAGAGATGAAAGAGGGATGGACCACAGGGATGAGCGTCTACGTCAGCTTTATTTTACCCACTCCATTTCCTCATTCCCCTTGCTGTTGTCCTGTCTTTCTTCTTCTCCCACTCTCTGTCTCTTTCCCTTCCCTTTGCCACTCTGCAAATGTCCTCATCACTCACTCTCCCCTCCCCTTGATCTCCATCTCTCTCTCTCTCTCTCTCTCTCTCTCTCTCTCTCTCTCTCTCTCTCTCTCTCTCTCTCTCTCTCTCTCTCTCTCTCTCTCTCTCTCTCTCTCTCTCTCTCTCTCTCTTTCTAACACTCTTGTGTCCTTGGGGTTTCAGATGCTCTGTATCAGGCACAGGCAGAGCTCATCAATTTCTCCCAGCCTTAACTTCATCTTGCAGCTCCCTCATCCCTCTTCCGCCTTCCGGTGTGGTCGTCATTAGTGTATTCTCTGTCTTTCCATCTATGTCTTGTCTATATTTTTTCCCCATATTATTTATATGAATATCTCAATTTCATCACATTGAACATTCACTATTTGCTTAATCATCTTAGCCGTGACATTGTTAAAAATCTGAAGTTTAACAGATTACTGTAAAACATGGTCATTACCATTCTGGTGATAATAAAGTTATCACATAGGCTCTGCATGAATGTGTTAACTGCCTTTAGTGTCTCTAGTTCTCTCTCTGTCTCCTTCACTCATTTCATCTTTTCATCTCTCCCGCTTTCTTTCATGCATTTACTGTCTCTGACTTACTTACGCACTCCACTTTCTCCTCTGTATCACTCACACATTCACCCCCCCCCCCACACTCCCTCTTTCCTGCTCACTTCTTCTCTCTCACTACTCCCTCTCTCTCTTTCCTCTCTCTTTCCTCTCTGCTCTCTCTCTCTCTCTCTTCCCCTTTTTTTGCCCCCTCACTGTGTGTTCTCTGCTCCGCTATCTATCGCCCATTGCTCAAATTGCAGAAGGGATGAAGTGTCAGAGTGTCTCATCTCTTGCGGTAATGCGCGTCATCCTTCTCCCAGCTTGTCTGTGCGTGTCGCGGTGCCCTGAGCTGGGGACAACATAAACTGTCATTACGGCGGGCACGGCCATAAGTCACACAAGGGTCCCTC
>NC_085860.1:57816679-57824179 GCF_034702125.1 Engraulis encrasicolus | reverse complement strand
CACACACACACACAATCTATCCTCAGGTTATGACGAGCTCCCCTGTTCCTCTGGCATTGTCCACTGTGACACAGGGGTCACTTAATCTTCCTGTGTGTGTGTGTGCGTGTACGCGTGCATAGGTGTGTGCTTGTGTGTGTGAGGACGTGTGTGTGTGTGGTTGAAAGAGAGAGAGCAAGGAGTCGCTGGTTTATCTGGACCCTTTTGGCCGGGGGAGGAGCTCAGAAAGCTGTAATGTGTGTGTGTGTGTGTGTGTGTGTGTGTGAGTCTGTGTGTATGTGTGTGCAGGGCGGCTGACAGCTTTTGCTGGGCCCAAGACAGTCATTTGAAAGGGCCTCGCCACCCAATACATACAATGTAATTAGATAGTCTAGACACATTTTTCATATTTGTGAATGTTAGAAGCATTTTTTAGTAAAAGTTGGGAACCTATGTACTTAACATAATTTAAGTGTGCTGAATTCAACTAGACTGGTTCCCAAGCTGAATTTTGAGGTTTTGACAGTTAAATTTGAAAAACAAAATGGCTGCCAAAATACACTATTTTTGACAGAGCATTTTTACCAAGTATTGCTGTACTTGGAAATAAATGCTCTTTTCTAACATTTTGTGTCCCATTAATGTTTGTTGATGAATGTATCTACTATAGAGGATTTTAAAAAGTATAAAATAGCTTCTAGAATGCTAATAATGTTAATATTGTAGGCTAGGTGTTAGCCTAAACGTTTTAAATATTTAGCTTTTCTAATAAGATATTTGTAGCCTATGTGTGTTTATATGGTTAAGAAAATTGATGTAAGTATTTTAGAAATACTTTGCATAATGTGAAGTATTTAGTGTTTCCAAAAAAATCACTGAAAGTTGCTATTGGCTCTCTGAAAACTGTCCAGAAATCGCTAGGTGACACCATGATATTACATATAACGTAAATTTTGAAAAATGTTCAGACATATTTTACATATTCTATCAGATACTATTGCATACATTCCAGATAGTCTATACATGCTACTCAGCCTGGTTGTTAGTGGCCAGACATCTCTTGAAGATGATGGAATTGGTGGCAAGGAAAAACTTCCTCAAAGAAGAGTTCTGAATGAGGCTAAAGTCCTTGTTTATTGTGTCAGTGATGGCAAAAAATGGACTCCGAAACATGTCAGTGTTGCTTATACTCTTCATCAAGCTATTGGGTAAAAGACCTACTCAATCAGGCAGGTCATTGTCTGAGTCACGACCAGGTCCTCCAAGTCCAGATCCTCCTTAGCTGAGAGCACTCTAAAACACTGAACCAAGAGAGTCGTGCCTTTATTCCAACAAACATTGTGGCAGATAAATTCATCCACGACACATGTGATAACATTGATATCCTGGATGAAACATTTGAGGGAAGAATACTTCCCATGCAACACAAATGGCAGCATGGCAGAGAGGCCAACCAATTGATGATTCTGTTGAAGATATAGAGGTGTCTACTAGACATACATTAAATGTGCCAAATGCCCTGATGGAGCTACATCCTCTCTGGATTACTCATAGGACATTCAAGCCAACTTTTTCAGCACCCATTGCTTAATCATGCTTTGGAAAATCTGGAGAGGAGCATAAGTATGCTAGACAAGCAAAGGCTACGGATCTAGCTTTCTTCTTGCACTGTCAAAACTTCTTGGTCAGTGTTCAATCAGTCACTGTCATCAAAGGAACAACAGACTGCTGCGGGGTATTTGCCAATAGTCCTCGCTACTGCACACGTTTCTTTGAATACAAATGCATTGTCATATCTTAACATTTTGGACAGGAACAGTTATCACAGTTGACCAAGCATTGTACTGCAGACTTAAAGAGTTAAAGTGAGCAATTTCAGAATTGAACAACAGATGAATACCTCACCTAGGAGGACTTAACTTGTCAATCAACTTCCTTAAGGCCATAGGAGAACATATGAATGGATCTGGACTGACCAATGTATGGATGGTGGATTGCATGGATAAGGCCCTCTTGAACTTGTTCTGGCAGGAAAGGCATCCAACAAAGCCATGGCACACAAGTTTACTCTGCAATCCCTTTAGGGTCTTCGCATGCCAAGTCTTCTCTACTTGTCTTGCTAGGATGGCTAATGGTGATGATCCTCAGACATTAGTGAACTGATTTCATTCCAGTATCAGGAAAAGGATAGAAATCTTCTGCATGATATTGCTGAGAGTCAATCTGATGATGTGAACTGGTGGCAGTATATGGATATGGTTACTATTCTGCTGCAATACACAAAAGAACAACGTGAAGCTACCTGGGATCTGAATTTTCACTCTTTCAGCCTAATGTTGCCCTACTTTAAGCGGTATGGCCATCTTAATTATGCACAATGGGGCCCAGTGTATCTACTTGAAGAGTCAGCTTCCAGAACCATTTTGTCTGAATTCCAAAAAGGCCACTTTGTGGTCAAGAGATTGGCTCACAAGTTTAGCCAGATTCTGATCAGGCTATGAAGTGGGTAAATGTCACAGGCAATAAAAGAGCATAATTGTGATCACCGAGACAGCCCCAGCTTTGTGTAGGTGGACACTCTCTTTTAACCTGAGATCACACATTGCAGATCAAACATATGAAATGTACAGTGTCCTCCCCATGGCAGCAAGAAACTTCACAATGACGAAATCTACTCACTGCAGATTAGAAACAATACGGAGTAAAGGTTCTTTACAAACATTTGTGCGTACCCGGTTCCTTGCAGTGATGCGCGGGCTGACCCGAAATCAGCGGGCGCTTGCAGTTAACTGCGGTCGACCGCAGGCACGGGTTATGAAATATTATTTTTAATGAAATTCGGGTCGGGTGCGGTCGGTCAGGACCTTTGAAATGATGCCGAATTTTAAAGTAGGCTATAGCCAATAGGCTATAGTTTACTTTAGCAGACAGGGACATTTTTTTGCGAAATAGATCAAAGTTTATATGGCTGAATAACTACGATGGTGCCACGCGCTCTGCAGGAGACTTAATGGCTCCTGCGTCGGCCGAATATCTGCGCGCAACTGGTGCAGCAGGTGCAACCATTGAGTGCATTTTGAAGAACACAGAGGGTGCTCTCTAAACAGTGCAGTGATGGATATAGCCTACATATTTTCTTATACAATTGTAATGGTTTCGCACTCATGTGTTGCTTACAGAGTTTGTTTTCATTTCATGTGTCGTACCATGACTACGAGGCAATCCACTTGACGGCTGGTTCCGTCTGCTCACCAACCTACATATTAATTTCCTCCACAGGTAGGGTCGGGATTCGAGTGGCTATGCCTACATTGTCGAAATATAATAGGCTACTATAGCCTATAGCCTACAATGTCCAAATGATTAGCCTATTCCTCATTCACCCTTTTGAATGCAGTGCTCATTTGAGTAATTTAGCCTACAGTGGAAGAACAATGCCCTCGCCACTTAAAAGAAATAAATAGGCTAATAAATAGCCTAAATAATAAAATAGCATTGTATGAAGAGCAAACTTGGTAGTCTGGGTAACAGACAAACATATTATGATCGAAATGCTCATATTAGAAAATAATAATTTGTGAGAAAATGTTATCTAGCCTATTCAACATAGACTAGGCTACTTTTTGTTGGACAGGGCATGTCGCGTTATAGCATCGTGAGTGCAACTGTCAATCAGTTGAGAAGGGCTCTGCAGCCTACGTGATCATGTATGGATCTTTACATTGCAGTCATCTAAGATTACGAACGTTCACGCTTTGTGTGGGCTAAATGTTCATTTGCGCTAGAAAGACAAGCGTTGCACCAGACGGCGCAGGTTGCGTTTGTGGTTTGTGCACACACATGTGACGCGATTATCTTTCCCAAACTCCCAAATTAACCGCTTGGTCTCTGGTGAAGGAGGGGCGGCCTTGGCACCCTGTCCCTCAACTTCGGGATAGGAAAAAGCGAAACCAATTTCAGTTCAGGAAAAGGACAGAGCAGAGGAGTAGCCTACTAAACCAAAAGAAGACAAAGTGTTGTAGCCTAGGCTACATTGCCACTATGGGTGTACTGTTTTCATAGCCTACCTGTTCCCTATCAACCATTTAAGCGAACTTATACCTGCAGCTCAGCATTTTCTGTGATGAGAAGTGTATCCAGACCCCTCGGAAGTGAACCACGCTGAGACCTTTATTGACGTGATTGCGCTTTGCCAATGACGCTAGGGTGTTCATAAAGACGCACGGCTACTATTTTCAAAGGCGGGTCGGGAAGCGGGCCGGGTCAATATTTTTCATGAATATTTCTTGCGGGCAGGGCAAGCGGGCGGACTAGGGAAAAAAGCGGTCGGGTGTGTCTTGTTTTTTAGTCGACCCGCGCATCACTGGTTCCTTGGACTCACGTCTCCTGACTGAGGTCACGAGTACCCTGAAGGACACGAGTTACGAGAGCTTGACTAGTTCTAGCCTGCTCTATCCCTTTGTTCTCTTGACTACGGTCGACTGCTGGCAAAGAATTTCAGTGGAGCCAGACTCTGACTCCCCCCTGGCAAAGTGCTTCGATCTCCCGCCTTAGCGACGACTCTTTATCCCAACTCCCTGCCACCACAGAGAATCTCATACAGTACTGACTACCACCCTAGTGGCTGATGTGGCTTCCCCAGCTCGAGCAGCTGCCTTGGAGCCCCTTGGGCATCACTGCAGGCCACTTCGCTTGGCACGAAAGCGCGCACCCTGTCACCAGGCATGGCGCGCTCCAAAAGTCCTGCATAATGCACCACGAGCGCCTTCGCCTGATGCCTCCCTTTTTCCCCTCCTGCAAGGAAGCGAGATTTTCTCAGAGTTTGTCCCCCCTTAGCCTACGGGGCTCAGGGGCCTCAGCTGAGAGCATAGGGGCTTCAGCCCCTCCTGCTACTTTCCCCTCTCCTGCAGGTTCGAGTCTGGCAACGGACCAGGAGGAGGACATACCCCAGCCCAGGGGCCACCTGCCCCTATGGGTCTGGCAAGGGAACATTTGAACCTAACCGCTTTTCTGGATAACGTTATCAGGACAATTTAAGGGGCCAGGGCCCAATCTACTTTGACACTGTATAACCTGAAGTGGTCTGTCTTCCAACGCTAGTGTGTGACCAACGCGAAAGTGTTCAGTACCGATGGTGTTGTCCTTCCTACAAGACTTATTGGGGGGAGACAAGGCTTAACCATTTAAGTCTACTTTGCAGCGATTTCATCGTGCCATGTAGGATTCGGTTCCAACACTCTGAGTGCCCATCCACTAGATACTTACGCCCCGTGCTACATCAGACGATACCCTCCTGGGATATCTCTCTAGTACTGGAGGCTATGTGTGGGGCCCTTTTCGAGCCCCTCCAAGAGGGGCCTCTTCAAACTGCTTTTGCACACCACCTTTCAGATCCGTGGAAGAGAGGTGACAACACAACTTGTGCCCTGTGCACGCTTTACACATCTACATGAACAGGACTCACTCTTTTAGGAACACTGAGCAGCTGTTTGTGTGCTTCATCAAGCCCTCTACAGGGCTCACAGTTTTGAAATAGAGGTCTCCAAATGGTTGGTTCAAACCATTGCCCTGGCATATGAGTCCAAGGGTCGCCAACCCCCGGCTCACTTAGGGCTCACTTTACCAGTGGGGTCTCTACATCTTGTCCTCTCTTCAAGGGTGCAGCAGTTTCAGAGGTGTGCAGAGCGGTTGGTTGGGCCAACCCCGCCACCTTTGTCCGGTTCTACCGGCTAGATGTGACCACGTTGCCACAGGAACATAGGGTTCTGGGCAGGACCACTGATTGTCTATAGGGTGATAGGAACGCTATCCTTACAGGATGCTCTTGGAGTTCTGCCTAGTTTGGACCAGCAATCGGGAGTGATTGTAACTCTCCCATAGATATGCGAACGATTCGACTGAAAGAGACCATTAGGACATGAATATGTCCCCGTTCTCTGAAGGAGATGAGTAAGCCATCTCTCAAGACAACCTTATTGCCGACAGCCGAAGAGATGTTTGGCATCAAAGTGGCTTATTTGCGCGCAACCATTCGGTTTTGACAAAGAGGACATCCTGCCCACACAGTTGATTGGACCTTTGGCGTGATTGCAAAGGTCTTCAGCTAATCGTACAGCTGAGAGTGCGCTCCCATAGAGATGGCTCACTCATCTCCTTCAAAGAACAGGGGACATATTCATGTCCCAATATTTAGTATTTTAGATAATACTATCTTCTTTGCCTCTCTTTTTCTTTCCAAATCTTATTGAATGACAATTTTGTATGATAATGTGCTTCATGGAGGCTATTGCTATTGAATGCCAGTTTACGAGAATATCTTATTATTAGAACGGCATAATTATAGTATTTTTTATCTTTTTGCCATGACAATTTGCCTTTGTGTAAGTGTAGGAATACATGATAAATGCAAATATGTGAGCATTGCACATTTATTTCCATGGAGAAGTGGTACTTTCTACGTATTCTGCCCAAAATCAAGAATTTCGGCGGCCATTTTGTTTTTTGCCCATTTCATGGTCAAAAACTCAAAATTCAGCTTGGGAACCAGGCTAGCTGAATTCAGGGTACTCTAATTGTCTTAGAAAACTAGGTTCCCAACTTTTACTAAAAAATGCTTCTAACACCCTTATAAAGGGCCTTTTTCTGGAAATGCTTCTAGTCTAAGAAGCAAATTCTGGACCCCCTCTGTCTCTTGGCCCGGGACAGCTGTCCCCTTTGTCCCCCCTTGTCTGCTTCCCTGTGTGTGTGTGTGTGTGTGTGTGTGTGTGTGTGTGTGTGTGTGTGTGGTGTGGTGTGTGTGTGTGTGTTTTTTGTGTGTGTGTGTGTGTGTGTGTGTGTGTGTGTGTGTGTGTGTGTGTGTGTGTGTGTGTGTGTGAGTGTGCTTGTGCGTGTGTGTGTGAGTGAGTGGATGCGTGCGTTCCTGCGTGGTTGGGTGCATGCGTGTCTATGTGTCTGCGTGCATACATGCGTGTGTGCATTTCCTTGGAGGGTTGCATAGAGCAAGATGACCCCTTCTATACACCTGAGCGATTACTCCTCCATAATTCCCCAAAGCCGTTGCAAGGGAGCGTCAGAGGGAAGTTCCTGTATATGTTTTTAAGACTACTTTGTTCAGACACGGGAGTCATATCTATCTGCCCCCAACCCTCCTCTCCCAAAGCCTCTACGTATCTCTCTAACCGTGTCATCTATCTTCTTTGGTCTCTTCCCATTTCTCTCAGTCTCTCTGGCTATTTTCCCTTTTCTGACTGTCTGACTGTCTGCCTCTCTGCCTCGCGAGGCATTTTCAGACCAACAGTGAACTATTCCGGAGCATGTTCCCAACCCACATTCTAGTCTCACACACATACACGCACGCCATCAGCTGCAACCCCTTAAACATACACATGTTCCTTTCCTTTTCTCTCCTTGCTTCACCTAGCCTCGCCTTCACCTCACCTCACCTCACCTCGCCTCGCCTCGCCTCACCTCACCTCACCTCACCTCACCTCACCTCACCTCACCTCTCCTCTCCTCTCCTCT
>NC_085860.1:57787391-57816579 GCF_034702125.1 Engraulis encrasicolus | reverse complement strand
GCTGAGAGAGAGAGAGAGAGAGAGAGGTTTGCTGCCACATGCTGCTACTGCTGCTTTTTGCTGGTTGACGTGCCTGCCTGCACAGCTGATGGGTAACCGTGGCGACCCCAGGGGAGCAGGGATATACCAGCGCACCCCTGTCACAACACACCCACCTGCATGCTGAATAACACATACTCCACTTACACAGAGAGAGAAAGGGGTGAGGAGATAGAGATGAGGTGATGGTAATGGTAAGGAGATGGTAAGGAGATGAAAAAAAGAAGAGAGAGGAAAGGAGCGATAAAAAGAGTGAGGTAGAGAAAGGATTACATAAGAAAAGAGAGAGATGAGGTTAGAGAAAAGAAAATGGCAATAGACAGAGGGGGGTGGGGACATCAGAGAGACAAGGTGATGGGACAGAGTGCCTGAAGGATAGAGAGAGAGAGAGAGAGAGAGAGAGAGAGAGAGAGAGAGAGAGAGAGAGAGAGAGAGAGAGAGAGAGAGAGAGAGAGAGAGAGAGAGAAACAGACAGACAGACAGACAGACAGACAGTGACAGTGACACAGATAGACATAGAGATAGAGTGGAAGAAACATTACAACACAAGATTGAGCAGATCATTCATGTCTCCACTTCGGGACCTGAAGAGCTTTTTTTCAACCTTTACAAAGTGCATAACAAGCTCTATCAGACTGCACCCGCCTCCCTTTCGCCTTTGAATGTTGTCTTTGGTTTTGCCTGTTTTCTATCGCACTCATTTAAACATAGTGTCAGAATAGATACTTCAGTGTATTACTTGGTCAAGGCCGAGTTGTTCCAAGTCAAGATGTATTAATTCCCCCACCTATTACAAGCATCGCACTAGGAGTATGTGTGTCTGTGTGTGTGCATGCGTGCATGCGTATGCATGTGTGTGTGCAAATGGGTGGATGTGTGTCTTGTGGTTACAGTGTGCTCTCTGGCTTTCAGCCACAGTCAGTCGAGAATATCCGAGGTACTCTTTAAAATGGACTATGTAACAAGCAAATAATTACATAACATAGGGGCCTAATAATAATGAGGGAAGGGTCAGGGACGGGCACTCCCCTGCACTCTGCAATGCTGAGGGCCATAATTGGCAGCTTGCAGCTACAATAGGCACTTTGCAAGGCCTCAGCAAACTGATGGTCCTTAGCCCCCCCCAACACACACGCACGCACACAAACATCTGCACGCGCACGCACGCACACACACACGCACACACGTACGCACACACACCCACGCACGCACGCACCCACGCACGCACGCACGCACGCACGTACGCACGCACGCACGCACGCACACACACACACAAAGAAACACACACACAGAAAGAAACACACACACACGCTCATCCTATTATCCTCCCTTTTTCCTCTGCCATTTTCATTTTCCCACAAGCAGATAAATGGTGGCGACATCATCGAGGACGAAAATTACAGTTGTTAAGTTTTATCACCGGCCATCTCATCATTAGCCCTTACACTGCAGAGAGCCAGCACTGAGATGAAGTGGGACCTACATAGAGAGAGAGAGTGTGAGAGTGTGTGAGAGAGAGAGAGAGAGTATATTTATTACATAGGCCTACTGCATAATATGTACACAGCATGCAGGCATGCAGTGTAGAATAACTACTGTATTTACAGCATGCTTGTGTATACAAACACAAAATAACTATACAATAGTAATTATTTTTACTGGTTTGAGGAAGGGCTTTAAGGTCTAAAATATCTTGGAGCAAAATCTGATTGTAGCACACTTTCACTACCTACTACCCACTACTACTAAGATACAGAATAACTACATTTTATTACCAAAAGTATACGCTCACCCATCCAAATAATCAGAGTCTGGTGTCCTATTCACTTAGCCTGGCTGCAGGTGTATGAAATCAAGCACTCAGTCATGCAGACATTTGTGAAAGAATGGGCCATTCTCCGGAGCTCAGTGAATTCATGCGTGAATTCTATTCTCATGGAATGCCACCTGTGCTACAAATTCAGTTGTGAAATTTTCTCATTTCTAAATATTCCATAGTCAACTATCAGCTTTATTATAAGAAAATGGACACTGGAAACAACAACAACTCATCCATTCTGAAGTGGTAGGCCACATAAACTGACGGAGGACATGATGCAAAGATGTCACCGATATTCTGTACAGTCAATTGCTACAGAGCCCCAAATTTCATGTGATCTTCAGATTTGCCCAAATATAGTGTGCAGAGTGCTTCATGGAATGGGTTTCCATGGCCAAAAAGCTACTCCCAAGTCATGTATCACCAAGTGCTAAGCGAAGCCCCAGATTTTATAGTGTAAAGCACACTACTGGAGATTATTGTAGACTTCAGGAGGCCTTTGGAGTGATGCATCAGGCATCTGGAAATCTGATGGACAAGTCTGAGTTTTGGAGGATGCCAGGAGAAGGATATATTTTGGACTGCCAAGTGAAACTTGGTGCATGTGAAATGATGATGTGGGGTTGTTTTCTGGAGCTGGCCTTGGCCCCATTGTTCCAGTGAGATGGACTTTGAATGCTTCAGGATACCAAAACAGTTTGGGACAATTCCATGCTCCCAACCTTGAAGGAACAGTTTGGAGCAGGCCCCTTCCTCTTACCAGAGGCGTGTCTTGCCACCAGGCAAGGCAGGCAGCCGCTTGGGGCCCCCAAGCATCTACAGTAGATAGTGAATAACAGCCCATACTGTATTACAATAGTGATGATTTTGGTTCAAATATTCACTCTTTTGCATTTTCGCTTGGGGCCCCACCTGACCCTAGAATCGCCTCTGCCTCTTACAACATGACTATGTAGTGTACCTTGTTTGTGCATTGGTGCACTGCAAACAGACATGGATGACAGAGTATGGTGTGGATAAACTTGACTGGCACAGAGCACAGAGTCCTAACCTGAGCCTAATAGAACACGTTTGGTATGAATTACTCCATTAATTATTGTATACCATTGTGTAAGCATACGCACACATGTAAACACATTTAGAACAACCACATAGCCTTCACCATCTCCATATTTTGTTTTGACACTCTCTTCAGTCTCATTATCTTCTTGGTATTTATCCTTATGAACTGTGTGTGGTTTATTTTTGTTGTTTAGTAAGATAAGGTCCCCCCAAAACTTTTTAAATGGTATGGTGAGGGATGCAAATTATTGAATAATGCCATCATGATTAATTGATTAACATTTAACTGATACGATTGTATAATGTTTTGTATACGTAGCTCTTTTGCATTTGTTCACTGTACGTATGTACATGCATAGAGTACAGCGGTTAAGCATGAAATCCATTTACAGTACATGTCAAACTGCTTCCTGACCAGGGTCCTCAAAAGGTTTTCACTAACTCAACCCTGAAATATACATATTTTACCCACAGAAAAATAATTTTGAGTCTGGTTTTACCATGCAAAGCTGATTTCCTCTGTATGCAAATTAGGGCATAATTGAGGATTCATGCCCTCATTTGCATATCTAAACATCAAAATACAGAAAACATCCAATACATTTTTTTCTTCTCTTATCACCAGTAATCAACTGAGAAAGTTTCAAGGTGATATCTATGATTTAAGTTTTTTTTGCCTATTCACCTACAGTAGTCTTAACCTTAACAATATATTTATGCTAATTATGCAAATTGCCCAAAGTGCAACTTTGGGCAACCAAGCTAAATCCCCTTCATTTGACCTATAGATGACATTTCTGCAATAAAACTTTAGGGTACTCAACATTTCTGGGTTCATGAAATCACGACTAGACTATAATGGCAGTTGGATAAAAGCTGTCCTTCATTCTCGTAGTGCGGGCACGCAGAGTCCTAAAGCGCCTGCCAGATGGTAGCATGGTGAAGAGCCTGTGACCAGGGTGTGTGTGATCTTTAAGGATGTTTAATGCTCTGTTTGTGCAGCGTGTATGGTGGATCTCCTCAAGTGTGGGTAGTTGGCACCCAATGATTCTCTCTGCTGTTTTAATGATGCGCTGTAACATCTTCTTGTTGTCGTGTGTGCAGCTGGTGTACCAAGATGTAATGCTGTATGTAATTACTGATTCAATTGTACACCTGTAGAAGTTAGTGAACAGACCTCGTAGCTGGGCCTTCTTTAGAGTGCGAAGGAAATATAGCCTTTGGGATCCCTTTTTAGCCATTGCAGAGGTGTTGGCGCTCCATGACAAGTCCTCGCTGATGTGCACACCCAGGAATCTGAAGCTCTGTACAACCTCCACTGGCTCCCCTCCGATGTTGATGGGTTGGTGGTAGTGGTTGCCCTGGCCACACCGCCTGAAGTCCAGGATCACCTCCTTCGTTTTCTTGGAGTTCAGGGCCAGGTTGTTGTCTTGGCTCCAGCGTGCCAGCTGCTCCACCTCCTCTCTGTAGGCCGTCTCGTTGTTGTCAGAGATCAGGCCAATCACGGTTGTGTCGTCAGCAAATTTAATGATGGTGTTTGTGCTGTGCTTAGGATCACAGTCATGAGTGAAGAGGGAGTACAAAAAAGGGCTCAACACACATCCCTGCGGCGCGCCTGTATTTAGGGTGATGGGTCTTGAAAGATGTTTTCCCATGCGTACAGACTGAGGTCTGTTACTGAGGTAATCCAGTATCCATCTGCAGACATGGGGACTGAAGCTGAGTTTGTACAGCTTAGTGGTCAGCTTGATAGGGGGAATGGTGTTAAAAGCGGAGCTGTAGTCAATGAACAGCATTCGCACATAGCTGTTTGGTTTCTCCAGGTGTGAGAGGGCAGTGTGAATGGCCAATGAAATGCCATCCTCTGTAGATCTATTCGCCCTGTAGGCAAATTGATGCGGGTCGAGGGATGGTGGAGTGATGGACTTGAGGTGTGCTAGCAACAGAGATATAGAGGAAGACCACAATACCAAGCCAACTTCTATTAAGACAATAACAATAAAGCTTGCATCCTCAGGAGTGATGACCCTGGTACACATTGACCATGATTGACCCACTTGTTTATGAGCAGGCAGTTATGGTGATGCTCATTTGTGAGATTCTGAACTAGCTGGCAGGAGGAACTTTATGATCTGCAATGAGTGGTGTGTGTGTGTGTGTGTGTGTGTGTGTGTGTGTGTGTGTGTGTGTGTGTGTGTGTGTGTGTGTGTGTGTGTGTGTGTGTGTGTGTGTGTGTGTGTGTGTGTGTGTGTGTGTGTGTGTGTGTGTGTTCACTGCAGGTAGAAGTTGTTGACATGGGTAGAAAGCAAAACTCGATATTTCGAAGCTTTGGGTAGGAAAATAAAATCAATTCCAATTTTCTGGCAAAGATTTCCTGAGTGCCTTTACGTTTCCACAAGGAAAATGCTTGTTCTGTCTTTGACAGTGTACCTACAAATACCATACTGGAACCTGATACTATACTACTAAGACAAGACTGGACTTGTAGAGCAGGGGTTCCCAACCTTTTCCAACTTGGACAAACGTTCAGGACCCTCTGACCAAATAAACAAAAAAACTCAAATAAAATAGTCAGCTGCTACACACACAATTATCATTCTGATTTTTAGAAAATTATTTCAAGGCCCACTTGGAATACCTTGGGGGCCCACCAGTGGGTCCCGGCCCACGGTTTGAGAACCACTTATGTAGAGAATCAAACAGTGCTTCACCAGGTAGAAAAGTTGCTGGCTCAATTGCACTTCGTCCTGGTTATGTCAAAGTGTCCTTGAGGTTGACAGTGAGTCCCCTACAGCTCATGGGGTGACTGTGTGATTGACACACAAAATAGCACAGCTGTGTTGCAGTTGGTGTGTTTGAATGGGTTAATGTCTGTGAGACATTGACTTTAAAGTTTTTTACCTGTAGGTGCTCTGTTGAAAATAGGAATGCAATGCCACATGAAATGCAGTCACGATGCACCATTCAAAGAGCCCAAGGGAACCCAATAAATCAAACGGTCGTGTCACTTGTGACTGCTCAAAAGGAGAAAAGTCCTCAAGCTGCATAAAGAAATCCAGCTGCTTACAACATCATCCATATGACCAGGATGAATAAGAATCTTTACAGACGGACACCAAACTATGTCGATACTTCAGTGTGTGAATAGCTGAATGTTAAGATTTCAATGTAGAGTACTTTGGCATGTACGCAGGGGTGCTGTGTATAGGACAGTAGTGTATAAATACGATCTAGTTGCCATTCAAACAGCAAAGCCACTAGTTACAGTACATGGTATTGCTCACAGTCCCTGGATGTGGGGGTTGTTGGGGTTACTGTAGATGTCTTATTGAAGGGTAATTCAGCCACAGATAAGGGTATTGAACACCGTCCACATGATACAGGTAGTGGTATGGAATCTCAACCGATTTCTAAACAGTCATTCCAACCAGAAAATCTATTTTAAAGTTGCAAAATTGTAGGATGAAAGTTATTCAAATGTGTTTAACAGAATCAAATGGAACCTGGGTGTCCATTTTAATATTCAATCAATCACCTCTCACAGCTCAAGATGTATGAACATTTTCACATACAGAAAGATTCAGACTCAGCAGCCTTGCTGCACAACTGTTATTGTCAGCTCTAGCCCCTAGCTTTCTTGTAAGCACAGTATTGTCTCTTTTCCACTGCCAGTTGTCTGGTAGGCCTACAGCTCGACACAGTGTGACTCACCTGCCACTTTTTGCTTGACGATTGAGCTGTGTTGTGCCGATTCGAAAAGCAAAAAGTGGCGGCCGAGTCACGCTTTGTCGAGCTGTAGGCCTACCAGAAAACCGGCAGTGGAAAAGACGCATAAGTGCGTCTTTCGCGGGTGGGGGTGCGCGTTTTCTGGTGGCACCCCCCTTAATAACCAACCACCCATTTTAAGCCAGAATACTTGCAGTTGCCACAGTGCAGTGTTGGAGATGCACAAACATGACTACATCTAATAAACGTGAGGTGAGGATAAAAGTTCCACTACAAACACCACTGTAAGCGACTTACATGTGACTATACACTGCAACCCATTAGGTGGAGGTAGCCAAGATGTGAGTCTGTAGTACTGCGCTCAGGTAGATGGCTCACATGTCATCTTCACTGTCGCTCGCATTCAGATCCGCGAGTGGGCAAGGTGGGCACTGAGGGGCGGGCCTAGAGAGAGAGAGAGTGAGCGAGAGCGAGAGAGCTAGACAGAGCGAGAGGGAGAGAGAGCATTGAGAGCAGCAGCATGTGCGTCTTGGAGGGGGAGAAACTTCTGCTTGAAGCGCCATGGCAGCTGGGCGTGGGCACATCTCTTAGTCGTGGCAAGCCTCCCTGCGACCCTGGTATCCAACCTGCATCGTGGCACTATGCCGTCACGCTATACCGTCTTCGAGTCGTGGATCCACTTTCAGTGCCGTTCACTTCTCACCCAGCCCCATCCAGTTACCCGCTCGGCATTCTTCCTCCTGCACCCGCTTGGCTCTGGCTCTTCTCGGTGGTGGCTCTCTTGTGCTCCGTCTGTCCTCCGCCCCCGGCCTTCCTCAACTCGCTCAGCCCCCGAGAATAAAAGCGCTCACACGCCCCTTGCGCACCAACCACAGTCCGGCGTTACACCTGCAATCACTGATCGTAATTGGCACATACAGGTGATCGCCATCACTGATTACGCTCACGTTGCACTAGGTTTCCCAACGAAAAACAAAAACGCAGTCACTAAAGTCCACCCTGTGACACGTCTTTCTTCTCTCAGCTCCAGGTGTTTACAGTGGTGCAGTGGTACGTCTTGTAGTTAAAGAGAGAAAAACACGCACATCCCTGTCAAAAAGATTGGGTGCAGGACCAGCAAAAATATCATGAAAAACTGAAAGAAAAGTCCGCGACACCAAGCTCCCGTTGCTCTTTTTTTTAATGTGATGTTTTGTGCAGCATGCCCATGCTTCATGCATGCTTGGTGTTGCAGACTTTTCTTTTCACAGTGGTACGTCTTCACTGGCAGTAAGAAGACTCTTAGAAGCTTTGCTACACAACCACAACCACAAACTGTTGGCTCTTACCACTCACTTTTTCTGTTTGTTTCCCCTCCCAGCTCCAGGTTTCTACGGTGGACATGAGTGGCCATCTAGTAGAGGGCCCTGAGCTACTGGAGATATCCGTCATCGACCAGAACGACAACCGGCCCATCTTCAGGGAGCTGCGCTATTCAGGAGAGGTGCTGGAGGGCTCACCCACAGGTAGGACACACACACACACACACACACACACACACACACACACACACACACACACACACACACACACACACACACACACACACACACACACACACACACACGTACGAATGCACAAATGTGTGCACAGACGTCCACACAGGCACACACACACACACACACACACACACACACACACACACACACACACACACACACACACACACCAGGCTACACATATTCATGCAAGTGTACTCACACACACCTTTGGCTGAAATGACAACTGACAAGCTGTGCTGGAGTGATCATTCCATACGCAACTATCACGCACGCATTCACACATAATAATAATAATAATAATAATTGTATTTGTATAGCACTGTGTCATACAAGGCATGTAACTCAAAGTGCTTAACAAATGGAAAAAAAACATTTTTAGAGATAGATTTAAAAGGAGAGGTATAGAGGAGAGGCAGAAAAAGCAGGAAGGCAGAGGAAGAAGAGATAGACAGAGAATGTAGAGTCATAAGGTCAACGTAGGATAGGACCAGGATTCTTAGATGTGTAAGGTCCATAGTGGCTGGGCCTATCATAAGTCATAGATAGTCACACAGAGATTGGGCGCTCAGGTGCGGCCCCTGGTGGCATCAGGGGTGAGGAAAAACTCCCTTTCGCTTGATTCATAGTTTGTAAGGGGGAAAAAAAAAAGCTCAGTGAAGTCTGAGAAAAAAAGACCCCCTATAGTCAGGAAGAAACCTCAGGCAGAGACCAGCGGCCACCTAGGGGAGCCCCCTGCCAGGGCTGGTTGCGAGTAGTAAGGGCGCTGCGGCAGCTGGGACACTATGACGCCTTGGCAGCTAGGAGTTGGCAAGGATGAAGAGGTGGGTCTTCAGCTGCTTCTTAAAGGAGTCGACGGAGGTGGCTGATCGGATCTCGATGGGGAGGGCGTTCCATCTCTTGGGCGCATAGCAGGCAAACGCGGCGTCGCCGATCTTCTTCTGCGGGGGGGTGGGGGGTCCTTAGCAGCTTGGCATCAGTGGACCTGAGAGCTCGAGCAGGGGCATAAAAAGAGAGCATGTCTGAGATATAGCTAGGGGCAAGTCCATTTAATGCTTTAAATACTGTGAGCAGAATCTTAAAGTCGATTCTGTGTGAGACAGGTAACCAGTGCAGGTCTGCCAAGACAGGAGAGATGTGCTCTCTCATTCTGGTTCTTGTTAGGATTCTTGCCGCAGAATTTTGAATGAGTTGCAATTTGTCAATTAATTTTTTTGGGAGACCAGAGAAGAGAGCATTGCAGTAGTCTATCCTACTGGTGACAAAGGCATGAATAAGTTTCTCAGCGTCTTGTTGGGGGGCCAAGCCGCGCACTTTGTTAACATTTCTAAGATGGAAAAAAGCAGATTTTGTTATCTTGTTGATGTGAGGCTCAAAGCTCAAATCCGAGTCTATGACCACACCTAGGCTAGTAACCTTATCTTTAATGTGTATGCTTAGGTCACCTAGGCTTGAGTGGAGTTTTGCACACACACACACACACATCAGACAGACTTGGATCATCTATTACCTTTCTTGGACCGTCCTTCCTCTGAGGAAGGGTCTTTTGACTCGAAACGTCATCGATTAAAAATAAAAAGAAGCAGACGTTTTTGGCCCTACCCATCCCCTTGCCGACATAACAACCACTGCAATTAGAGAGCGTTGCTGGGGGTCAGAGGCCAGTATGAAATGACGGCTGACAACCCAAGGCTCTTCTTTTCACCATTAAGGGAACACTTAGTGTCTATCATTTCAGGTGTCTTCCTTGACATTGTAATGCATGAGATACATTTAAGCATAATACTAAAAGGTCTGATGAGTGGGTATTATTGATTAGATCTTCCTAAAGTGGTAGGCCTATATCAAGATGATGACACTGTTATTGCATTCATTTCTTGTCATAGATAACTACAGCATCCACAATTCAGGGATTTGTCTTTTCACCATGACATCAAAACAAGTTAAGTTTTACACGCAAAACAGGAAAATCAACTTCTGGTTTGCAAAGAAAGGTGTGGGGAGTAAGTTTATGTCTATGCCGCTGGAAGCCTATTTTCCTGGTTCAAATGCATTCAATCCAAGGTGACTGGCGTCACGTGAAAGCCAAGAGTTTACAAAAATCCATTTGTCACAAAAATGATGCAATAATATGTTCTTGACATGGTGTCGTTATATTTATGATGTGATGTGACCAGATTGACAGGGGAAACTACTACAAAGCTTTCGGGTCAGGATCTATTCCTTAAAATCGTTTATCAGATGTATTATTTAGTTAGATAAGATTAGAGTCTTTATTGTCCGATACAGTTTTTTTTTCAGACACAACCACATAGAATAGCCTACAAACTTAGGAAATAAAACCCGGCAAGAATTGACAAGTTAAGGGCTGATGGAATCCTCATGTCTTTATAACTACAACAGTTCATACAGCAGAGGTTTTACTCATCTTTTCTACTTTGTACGGAGGACACTCAGCTTCTCTGTTAAATCTCTTTCACAGATTCCTTTTCAGATCCTTGAAATATGCAAAGCCTTTCATTCATCCTGGACATACAGACAAGCCAAGAGTTATTCTGCACCATTAAATCTAAGCTGAAGCACCATTTTGAATGAAACGGATAATGTGTCTTCAAGGAAGCTCGAATAAATTCAGTTGCATTTACTGTACCTTGTCTCTCTTCAGATTTTTAAGAGATACACAGCTGTTCATTCAGATCATTGCAGCATAGAAGCATAGTTTCATAGTGGCAATGGTTGTCTTGTCAGGACACACAGATAATGGTGTTGCTGGTAGCCTGACAGCCAAAGGGTCACGGGTTCAGTCACATCAACATTGCAGAAGGTGCTTGGAGTGAATGTCCATGTCACTGAAGTTTTTCGTACGGACACCATACAGAGCTACATGAACACTGATGGGTTCATCTTTTCTCTGTGTGTATATTTTGCACAGTGGTGTGCTGGGTGGTCATTTGGTCAACATGAGTGTCCATTTTGACCACAGGCAGTGAGAAAGGATATGACACTATACACCTACTGTGATAGCCACAGTGGTAGATTATGCAGTGGCACATGAGTAGAGGTCCTTCCACAACACAGTTCAAGCAGGAGCTTTGACATTACCAATTAGTGCTAGTAAGTGCTCCTCCATATGTTTACAAAGAGCGTGAACTCTGTGCTTTCTTTTCTTTGCTGACGGGGTCCCCTGCTTTTTGCACATTCTATCTCTTCTGCTTGATATGAGAAATCTGGTCCAATGCAGAGGGAGAGCCAGAAATGTGAAATTTTACTAATCTACTGCATAGGGCGGTTATATTTTATGTGGTTATATCTTGAAAATTGTAACGCAAAGATCTCTAGGAAAGATATATGTAGATAGCCTATCTAAAGTGTAAAGGTAGGTTTGGAAAAAAAATCCCCAAAAATGGCAGGTCATGAATCCACATTAGAATTTATGGATACATCTCTCTCTGTCTATATGTTGTTCTTCTTCCCTCTCAGTCATTCTCTCTTTTATTTGTCTCATTTTCTCTCTTCCTCATTTGCTCTTTTCTTCTACTCTCCCAATGCATTTACCTGATTGGACTCATCTCTCATCCTTCATTGACCTTTTCACCTCTGCCAGGTCTGTCTGATGATATTCTCTAGCACTGGCTACTGTGTTACCTACAGAATGGATTTTTTTATTGACAAAAAAAATGTACACAATTATTCCTGCCTCGAAGACACCATTGACCCTCAGACAAATCAATTAGAAATATCAGTTATCCTTTTTTTAAAACCTTTTTTTGTTTTATTTGCTTTAAGTTTACATAAAATTTAAATTTAGTTTTTTGTGTGTATAGAGTATGTGTCCTGTCTTTGGGTTAATGCACTTTTGTGCGTGAATGCCTGTGTTCAACTAATTTTTTTACCTGCAATCGTGTCAGGCTGTGCACCCTTCTTTAGCACGTCATGGGGATTAGCAGAGGAGCAAACATGAAGTCTCCTTAGATAATAGCCAGTAGCAAAGCCCCAGCAGGGGTCAGCAAAGTAAATAAACAAACATAAAACTTAAATAAATAAATAAACAAAGAAACAAATAATTCACTTCAGCTTGTTTGCTTTCCTTACCAATAGCCTCGTTTGACCTTTATCTCATTTGTTTTCATCACTGCCCCACTGAGAGAAAGAGAGCAAACACCAGTCTCCACTGCAGAATAGCAATTACCTCAGCAAGGTAATGGAAAATACCAACACACAGCACACAACAAGAACAAAACAGAAAATGGGACAAAATAAAAATAATATTAATAATAATCTTTAGTGACAGTGAGAAGCTTCCCTGTAGTTTTTAGCATAGCTCTATCTTAAGAAGCCATTTACATGTATATGGATCTTTTTGAAAACGCATTGGTTTTGACATCTATTACAAGTTAACTGAGTTTTAAAATGTTCGGTGAGAGAAATATGTTTTGTCTCACTTGTAGGATTGCAAACACGGGTGGAGATCAGGAGATGAAAGGGTTAAAGATAGCAAAGTCCAAACTATCTTTCAAACGTTTGCACAATTTTATTTTGAAAATAAACAGTGCACGAGGGAAACCAAAGGAAAATAACCGACTGAGAAATACTTGGACAGGAAATCAAATATAAATCGGTACCTCAAAGTTACAAAATGACATCTCACTGCATACAGTCTCTGCTTCATCTGATTAACAGCAGGACCTATCAATACACACATCCTCAGAGCATAGCTTTTCACCTGTTACAGCTGCTTCTGATGCTCTTTCTCAAGCACAAACCACTATGAGTTTAAATACGTAGACTTTGCCCCTCGGACCAGGGGAATTAACCTAATCATTGACTTAAATTGGATGAATGGTCCACCTTACACAGGCACCCAGTTTACGCACATTGTTGATAACTATCCGGTTCCACAAAAATAACACACAACAAAGACAAAATGCAAAACAATGCCGTTGCCCCCAGCACATTTCCCACATCCAAAATATTACAGCATTTGCACATATTATGAAGACTGTATAATGCTGTTGTCTTGTTAGCATTCAGTCATGGTAAGCTAACAGTAGTAATGTCATAATTTGGGGCTACTTTTGTGTGGTGACAGTAAGCTCACCAGCTACCACAAAGAAATTGACTAACACACACAGGGACACAGGTAACCACAATGAAAGTAGGGTCTTCTGCAGTTCCACATAGATAAACAAAAAGTGTGTGTGTGTGCACGTGCGCGTGCGTGCATGTGGTGCACGCATGTGGGGGCGTGTTTATTTGTGTTTTCATTTGTTTTTCATTTTCAAGGCATTTGATTTTGATGAACACATCACAGCACTATTATCATCAGATGAACATTAAAAAAGCTGAAAAATAAATGGGACCGATAACTATTTCAAAGCCTCTCAGCCAGACATCCCTGTTAACAGCCAATAACACCATGTTCATTATCCATGCAGAGATCATAGAGAGCATAAACACAGAAGATTTTAGAAGTAAAAGATACAGTACGGGAATGCACACAGAAGTGTGTTGCTTGTGTGTGTGTGTGTGTGTGTGTGTGTGTGTGTGTGTGTGTGTGTGTGTGTGTGTGTGTGTGTGTGTGTGTGTGTGTGTGTGTGTGTGTGTGTGTGTGTGTGTGTGTGTGCGCGCGCGTGCGTGCTGCACCAATGTACCTTCGTGATGCCACTGGAGCACACCAGCAAGGTGGGGCCCTCGCTCCATGCGGGGCCCAAATCCCCTACATGTTTTGACCCTTTTTGCTGAGGTAGTTTTGTTGTTACTGGTAAAAGTTAAAGTGTGAAAACATTTCCTCACTGACAGGTTAAGGTTAAGGGTTGGTTTGGTTTGGGCACAGTTTAGCATTGTTAAACTATTAATGTTAAAATGAATGAGAGTCAATGGAAGGGCCCGGCAAAGACATTAAGGTGGGACAGGGCTGTTTGTATGTGTGTGTGTGTGTGTGTGTGTGTGTGTGTGTGTGTGTGTGTGTGTGTGTGTGTGTGTGTGTGTGTGTGTGTGTGTGTGTGTGTGTCGGTGTGTGTGTGTGTGTCGATGTGTGTGTGTGTGTGTGTGTGTGTGAGAGAGAGTGTGTGTGTGTGTGTGTGTGTGTGTACCTGTGTGTGTGTGTCTGTGTGTATGTGTACCTGTGTGTGTATGTGTATGTGTATGTGTATGTGTATGTGTATGTGTATGTGTATGTGTATGTGTATGTGTATGTGTATGTGCGTGTCAACTGCTAATGGTTCTGGGTGACTGCCAGAGTAGCGGATGATGGACAACAGAGGTGAGGTGAGGTGACAGGGGGGTCTCATCATGTTGACATGGCCCAGGAATGATTGGCAGCTGTGAGTGTGTGTGTGTGTGTGTGTGTGTGTGTGTGTGTGTGTGTGTGTGTGTGTGTGTGTGTGTGTGTGTGTGTGTGTGTGTGTGTGTGTGTGTGTGTGGATAGAGTGGATAGTGGACTAACACACGCATGCACGTACACACGTACGCAGGCAGGCACGCACACACACACACACACACACACACACACACACACACACACACACACACACACACACACAGGGACGGACAGACATACACCCACACACACACAGTCCCACACACCCACCTTGAATCTCTCCTACAACCACAATAGCTCCCTGATCCTCTACATGCCCCTCTACATGCTCTTGGCCTCCTTTAAACAAAGCTACTGACATCCAGATTTGTCCCTCAATGTCTATCTCCAAGCCTCTCTGTAATCTCTCTAAACACACACACACACACACACACACACACACACACACACACACACACACACACACACACACACACACACACACACACACACACACACACACACACACAGAGGCACATTTCATCACAATACTCTGTAATCTCCCAGACTCTGAGTGAGGACATGGTGCGCATGGGCAGTGGGTGCGACGCCATGATGGATGAAAATTGTGACACCGGAATATCGGTTGAAAGAGGATGTCTGGTTGTCAATACATGGGTTCACAGTGTTTGCAAACACGATGTTGTGAGGAGGGGCAAGACACTGGCAGCCAACCATGTGAGCTAATTTTTCGACCTACAGCCGTTTCCAACAATCAGAGGTTGTGTTGTGCGCAGTTAGTTTCACACAATCAGGAGAAAACAAACATTTAGAACCCATGTATATTCAGTTTGTAGCCAAATTAACTACAGTCGGTCAGTGGTAATTGCCTGGTATAATTAATGACAGCTGACAAAAATGTACGGTGTCATATGACCTGTTCCACCCTCCGGTCCTGGCGGTAGTGGCACTGCACTTTACCATGCCATTCCATTGACCGTAGAAGAAAGGTTACTAGTAGAGATGTCCGATATTGGCTTTTTTTGCCGATATCCGATATGCCGATATTGTCAACTCTCAATTTTCGATTCCGATATCGGCCGATACCGATGCAGATATATGTGGGTTATTTTTCCTCATAACAAATTTTAGGTAACATTACAAATCTACTGTTGTGGAACAAAATATGCTTAATTTTATTGTAATGCCCCACTAGATGCATTCTCGAATGCTACAGAGCTCTCCAAATATTAACATCGTCTGTGCAAAATAGAAAAATGATTAAGGAGAAAAGTGTACAGTAATTCAAGCATTATTATATCGGTTTTGATAGGTCAAAAATCCGATACCGATATTGACCGATATTATATTTTATGCTATTATCGGGCCGATAATATCTGTGGGCCGATATTATCGGACATCTCTAGTTACTAGTGGCACTGCACTTTACCATGCCATTCTATTGACCTTAGAAGAAAGGTTACTAGCAGAGATGTATAAAGTACTGGAGAAAAGTAGTGGAGTAGAAGTACCAGTATCATCTTGTCAAATGACTTGAGTAAAAGTCAAAAGTAACCTTTCCTTACCTTACTCAAGTAGAAGGACAAAAGTATTCAAAATGTGTTGTACTTAAGTAAAGCAAGTAGAAGTATTGCAAGTTTTGCTACTTGAGTAAAAAGTAGAAGTAGAAGTAAAAGTACTGCATTAAAAAAAATGGGGGGAAAAAGTCAGTCAAAAGTTTGAATACCATTTGGTTTATTAGAGCTCTGTACAATAAGTCTCTTATGAAGTGCAAATACCATTATGGTTTGTTATTAAAACAGCTTTGTAACACAAGTTCAGTTTTTTTCAGGTTCAAAGGAGAATTTTTGAATGCCAGAATGCCAGGGCAGGCAGAGCAGACACTTCATACGAAATTAATTATCTTTTTGTCCCTCAAAGGAGAACATTGAATCTAAATAGGGCCAGGGATGGCAGCCGTAATCCTCCTCCTCCTCACCGCAATGTGAGGTGGTTGGTGTCGTTGATGTTGATGGCGATACCTCGTCACCAAAAGACAAAAGACATGCGCGAGAATTCGATCTGCTTTTATTTCCCTACCATTGCATCGCCCACTGTCCGTGAACACTTTCCATCATATCTGGTGATGACAGAGCCATCTAGCGCTCGGGCATAGAAACGAGTAACGAAAGCAGCACATGAAAAATATATCGGAGTAAAAGTATTAATTTCATCAGACAAATGTAGTGCAGTAAAAGTACAAGTATGAGGAAAAAAATATTACTCAAAAAAGTACAGATACTGCAGTTTAGTACTTAAGTACTGTACTTCGTTACTTTTACTTCGTTACTATACATCTCTGGTTACTAGTGGCACTGCACTTTACCATGCCATTCTATTGACCGTAGAAGAAAGGTTACTAGTGGCACTGCACTTTACCATGCCATTCTATTGACCGTAGAAGAAAGGTTACTCACCTCCCTGCCATGCCGTACTGCGCTCTGACGACGTAAGTAAGCCATCTTATATAGTCTTTGGATTACAGTGTTTTTCAATTGCAAGCGCTTACCCATACTTTTTTCAATTGCAAGCGCTTACCCATACTTTGGATACTTTTTCTAAACTCTTAACACAGACTACCACCTACCAAGCACCTGCCAAACAGTTAATTTTCTTCTCAAAAGCACACACAAATATACACAAATAAATGCACTCCAAACATCAGCGACATTTGCAAAACTCTTAATACAGTTAGCACACCAAGGGCTTTCCATTGCCATACAGTTGACACATTACATGCCTTTTTCACACAATTAGCAGTCAATGAATGCATTTCTTTGTGTATATTTAACAGTGTGTGCATTGAGAAGAAAATGAACTGTTTGGCCAATTGTGCTTGGTAGGTGGTAATCTGTGTTAAGAGTTTAGAAAAAGTATCCAAAGTATGGGTAAGCGCTTGTTAGCATTTGAACAAAACTGTAATGTTCTGTGTGTGTGGTGTGTGTGTGTGTGTGTGTGTGTGTGTTCATGTGCGCGTGAGTCTGTGTGTTTAGTTGATTTGTAAACACATACAGAGATTTTATAATGAGTTTGGCACTTTGCTATTGAAACAAACTGTTTTCATGCCATTAGTATATTGAATGTGCTGGTGCCCATCCAGTCTACATTCAGATGTAAAATGGAGGCATATTTTATCATAATGCTCTGTAATCTCCCAGACTGTGCATCCTGATGTCACAGTGATGCCGTTCCATATGTCTTCTGGCAGCAGCAATCGTTTTCCTGACAAAAATGAAAAAGTAAATGAGTAACGCAAATTAGGAGTCAGTTTAGTGAAGACTGGAAATGGGGAAATTGAGAGAAACAAATGTTTCTGATTATTAGTTTCTTGGCAGGCTCTGAGAGAGATCGTCTCGTATCCTCCTCCTCCTCCTCCACACACACACACACACACACACACACACACACACACACACACACACACACACACACACACACACACACACACACACACACACACACACAGGGAAAGACAGACAGACATAGACCCACACACACAGTCCCCACATACGCTTCTCCCCCTATATTGCTACTCCTCAACTGTTTGTCCAGAAGTTTCTTGCCTTCCTCTAAAGTGTGTTTGATCTTCATGTCAAGCACAGCTGTCAACGAAAAAAAGTCCTCTCTTCATTTCCATATTGGTGCCATTTCTTAGTGCTCTGCCCTGATGGAGAATGGTGCTGAGGTGGTGATGACGACAGATGCCACCAAGGCATGGAGCAGAATGCCACACACACACACACACACACACACACACACACACACACACACACACACACACACACACACACACACACACACACACACACACACACACACACACACACACAGCACACTCTTCCCTCATCTCCCTTCTCTCACACTACTCCTCAACCGTTGAAAAAAGCTGCCGCCATTGACTGACTGCCATGGAGACTTGGCACAGTTGTGGTCCTAAAGTGCATTTATGCGCATCGGGAGGGCTATTACGCCTCTCTGAAACATGGTAATGAAATGGTGCAATATAGAGATACTGTGTATCCCATATCCGCTGACCTCCAAAGCAAATACCAGTGTAGTCCTGAGAGTAATTTGTTTTAAACGGTGCACGCCGTCATTCTGAGAAAGGAAATTATGCACATCATAAAAAAGTGCCTGCCAACATCCTGCTGTGTGTGTGTGTGTGTGTGTGTGTGCGTGCGTGCGTGCGTGTGTGTGTGCGTGCGTGCATGTGTGTGCGCGTGTAAGTGAGGAGAGGGGTTCGGTTACACATTGCAGGCCACACTCTTTTGAATGTCCTACTTCTGGTCTGTAGAAGAGTACCAAGTGCATGACATTATTCCATGGTGTCAGTGCTGTGTAACGTTTTCCTTGTTAAAGAAATCTAAACCTTGTTTAAAAAAATTGGCGGGGGAAAGCATTAGAAATAAATTATTAGAATGAGTTTGAACTGTCATTCCATTTGCAAAGACATTTTGCTCGTTGTCCTTTAGTAGACCTCATTGTCAAATAAATATATCTGCAATGTGGTGACGGGTGATTATGGCAGCTGCTAAAAGGGAAATAAGTAAACGGAGACATTGCTCTAGGTGCCCCTTCAATGACCTGCCATTTACTTTCACCAGAGTATAGCAGTGTGACAAGGTAAGAGGGCCTTTGTATCGATGCCCTCCTCTGAACACAATAGCAACCACAGAGCACAGTTGCACAAAAAACAAAGACAACCACAGACTACATAGAAAACCACAACCACACACTACACAGAGCATATATGCGGACAAACAACAAACTGCAAACAAAGACAACAACAGACAATGAAATACAGCGCATATCAATAATAGAGATGCACCGGATCCTGATTTTTAGGATCCTGCCGGATACCGGATCCACTGCTTAAGATCCTGCCGGATCCGGAACCGGATACCGGATCCTACGAAAGAGTTGAAACACATAGTCTACTCGCACACGTGGGCCCTTTTTATTACGTTGGCTCAAACTATTTTTTAAACTCATTGGCTTACTGACAAACCGCCTGCAACGGCCAAAGGGCTTTCACTCCATGCAGTGATTGGGGTTGTGAAAGACTGACTGAAAAGCCTAGGCTACGTAAAAACTAGAGATGCACCAAATTCTGATTTTTAGTTAACTGCCGGATACCGGATCCACTGCTTAAGATCCTGCCGGATCCGGATCCTGTGAAAACCCCTGGATCCCCCCGGATCCGGTGCATCTCTAATCAATAATAAAGATTCCTGCAGCCTAGCACAGTCAATCCCGCGATTGACACGCGACAAATTGCAATGGTAATCATTCCAATTTTTTTTTAAATCCCTACTGTAGTAAGTCTATCTAAATTACATAATAAAAATCTAACGATTTTTATATCATGGAACATAGGCTACTTATTTTCTAGGTCAAAGTTGGAGATTTCCCATTATTTTTTTCCATAGGGAGACAATATAAGAGATACTAGGGTAACTATGAGATATCAATATGGCAATTTCATAGTAGTTTATTCAAACTAAGACAAAGACAGGAACACATGGCGTCGTGATCTACAGGCAGACTACAAGAGGGCTGGCTATACCTGGGAACAACTGGAGAGACTTGCACAGGACAGAGATGCCTGGAGAAACCTTGTTGGTGGCCTATACCCCAGTAGGGGTAATAGGCGTAAGTAAGTAAGTAAAGTAAGACAAAGACCTTTTTATTGCAAGTTGTCTGAAATATGATGATTACCATAAATATGCAAATGGGATCAAATCTAGTTAAATATGTGGTAAAATATGCAACAACAGGCTAAACATAAAACAAATTGCTAAAGTAATGATTCACACTTTTTATTGATACTTAATCCCCTCTGTATCACATATGAAAAAATGTATATCTTCCTCACATTAGTGGAACATACTTTTAAAAAAAAGATTTCCGATGCATTTTGCCATCCACTGGGTAAAATCTTCTAATTTTTACCTTGGAAAAAGTATGTTCTACTAAATTGATGAGGGTAGATTTTTAATATGTGATGTAGAAGGGATGAAGGATCAATATAATGTATGCACCATTACTAATGCAATTTGTTTTATGTTCGGTCTGTTACCACAGATTTTTAATCACATATTTCAGTACATACAGTATGACGTCATTTGCTTATTTTATCATCATATATCTGAAAAATTGCAAAATACTTGTCTTAAGGAGAGTTACCAACTGTGAAAGTTTCAGATCAATATTTCATAGTTAAAAAATTTACCCTATTCACCTTCTATGTGGGAAAATGGGAAATTTCCAACTTTGACCTTGAAAAAAAGTGTGTTCCACTAAATATAAATTGGTAAATTTTAATATGTGATGCAAGGGGGTTTAAGGGTCAGTTAAAGGTAGGAACCATTAATATTTCACTTTGTCCCATGTTTTGGTCTTTTTTGTGCGAGATTGACTGACATAGTTTATACCAGCATGCAATTCTGATATACAGTTGCTTGGTGTTAAGCACACACACACACACACACACACACACACACACACACACACACACACACACACACACACACACACACACACACACACACACACACACACACACACACACACACACACACACACACACACACACATTGTATGTACTTTATTTGATTCCACATTACAAATTAAAATCAATAGGAACCAAATATGATGAATAATCCAACAACTATTTTGACCAAAAGACACATCTCGTTATGGAAATGCATCATGAAGGATAAGATATAGATCTATCTAAGGATATAGATGACTGTGAAGTTGAAGTCACAAGTGAAATTACGTGTAAGGATTTACAGTTTTTCTTGATTGCTTTGACACAGTTGTCACTCCAAAAAGCACATTTTCATACCAGTTCACACAACGGGCTAACCAGTTAAACCAATTCTCCAAACAGAACATCTTTGTTTGCAAAAGGCTATTATGTTTCCAAAATATTTAACATATGCAATAAAAGCAAACTCTGTCTTCAGTCCAATGCACACTGCATAGCAGTGTATGAACACTCCCAGTCAGTCATTACACAATGGTCGTAAAAATCCAGAACACGGCTATCATGTTGACACAATTTGCCTTTACTTAACACTGTTGTCAATTACATAACTTTCAAGCTAGTTCCATTGTTGTTTCTTTTACTTAGCCACTGACTCTGCTTGATCAGGATCTACTGACTGAGAGATAGCAGGCCCAGGAAATGCTTTGCATAAAGATTTGAGTTGTGTGTCTTTTCTTATGTAAAATTGTCAGTAGGCTAGGTAGTGGGTCCGTGTAACAATAATGTCTTATTGCAAAGAATTGGATTGAAAATCAGAATGATTTGATGTAGTTTTTGTTTGTTTGTTTGTTTACCTGTTTTTTATACTGTAATCAAAAATGTACTAATGGCTGATAACGGTAATACAGAAAATATGTGTAAAGTAAAATATGATGTTGCAGTATGAGAATGAACTTACAGTAAATTTGCAAAAGAACTCCATGCCAAGAACAAACAAGAAGACACTGTGTATAAAGACTGATTGCTAAATTAAGATTTTTGAGAAGGAGTGTCAAATAGGTGCTCTGTTGTGTTCACACAACTGACGGTAGTTCCTAAAAGTCAGGAGTAGATTTTTCTGTATGGTTATCAGAGCTTAAACAATGAAATGTGCACTACTTAAATGGTACATGCGTTAACTGTTCAGCAAAAACTGTGTTATATGAATGGGAAATATGTCAAGTCAACAAGAATGTGTTAACACATATGCACAATGTGTCTTTTGCTTTGCTGAAATAGTGATCATGACGACTTTGTGTGAGTCAGTTTAAAAAATCGTGTTAAAGTGATCAAGAAAAACTGTAAGATTGTGGAGGGATGATTTGAAGTGCTGGTACACATTACTGCAGGTTGACTGTCATAGAAGTGTTTAATTAGGATTAAATTAGCCTGAGATGTGTGCCATAGCCATTCAAAGACACCATTAGGGGATTATCTTTTTTTTCTTTACTTAGCTGTTCTTTGGTTTTGTCACTCTATCCAAAAAGCAAACATTTGTTTAACATTCAGGAAATTGGTTGCTATGAACATGCAACATTTGAGTGTCAGGACCCCGTTTATATTATCTCTGTGAAGATTTTTTTTTTTTGCTATTTTATTCTTTTATCTCTTCAAATAACGTATTTCTTGCTAACAGAGGCGTTTTACAAAAATAATAAAAAGCACAGTAGTGAGAAGAGCAGTACATTTACACAGGGAATCCTACAAAGGTGGACAAAGGAGTCAGTTGCCATAGGCCCAGAGGGAATTGCATCCAGAGTAATCTAAAAGGCCACCTTGCCCAATACATACAAAATAATGACATTGTTTTGTATTGTATGTATTGGGCAGGGTGCACTGCTAGATTACTATGTCTGTGGCCTGTCCAAAGTTGTCAGTGGCCCTGTATTTGGGTCAAAGACGTCCAACATGTCCTTCAGTGCAACGGATACTTTTGCTTACTGTAAATGCAAAATATTTTTTGGGGCTTGGCTTTCATGCATTCACTTTTCATTTTTTTTTTTTTTAATTTCATGTTTTTCTCAGTGTCATGTTGGACGCCTTTGACCCACTTACATGAACTCATGTCTCAGACGTACAAAATATCATAAGGTAATAAAACACGTGCAAAAAAATAGTGTGGGATTGTGTGACAGTTTTAATCTCGCAATATCAATTTTTCCTCGGCAACTGCAGAGGTTCCATGATGGTTGAGGCCTGCACCAGATGTTGGTGTCTGACTGCAGATGTTTGCTGTGAACACTCTGTTAACTCCATTACATTAAATTACATTACATTGCATTTGGCAGATGCTTTATAACCAAAGCGACTTTCAAAAGACGACATAATCAAGCCAACATCACAAGCAAACAGATATACAGAACAACAAGTGCAGTTGCAAAGAGGGTTTTTTTTTTAAAAGAATAGATAACGAGTACACACACACACAAACACACACACACACACACACACACACACACACACACACACACACACACACACTAAACTAAACTAAACTAAACTAAACTAAACTAAACTAAACATCATGTCAGGAGTCTGCCCTGGGGCAAGGCCAGTTCAAGCATTAGTCTAGTAGATTCTCTCGAAAGAGGAATGTCTTTAGTTGTTTCTTGAAGGCTGCAAGAGATGTGCTTAGTCTTGCTGCCTCTGGGAGACTGTTCCACCACTTGGGTACCACAACGGAGAACAATCTTGACTGGGAGTACCTAGAGCGACTGGATGGCAGAGCCAGGCGGCTTGTGCTGGATGAGCGCAGTTCTCGTCCAGTAACATAAGGCGTTAGTAGGTCCTTCAGATAAGCTGGGGCCGTTCCTGTGATGGTTTTGTAGGCAAGGGTCAATGCCTTGTGCTTGATCCGGGCGGCGATCGGTAACCAGTGCAACTCAATAAATAGAGGAGTAACATGGGTCCTTTTGGGTTGATTGAATATCAACCTTGCCGCCGCATTCTGGATCATCTGCAGAGGCTTTAGCGCACAAGCAGGTAGACCTGTCATGAGTGAGTTGCAGTAGTCAACGCGGGACAGGACCGTGGCCTGGACCAGTCGTTGTGTAGAATATTGTGTCAGCACAGGTCTGATATTCCGTACGTTGGACATCTGGAGTCGACAGGTCCGGGTGACCGAGTTGATGTAGTTGGAGCATGACAGCTCATCATCAATCATGACGCCAAGGTTTTTGGCGACTTTGTTTGGGGTCACGATGGTGGAGCCTATCTTGAGGTTGATGTTGTGACTGAGCGACTCTTTAGCTGGGATCACCAGGAGCTCTGTCTTGGCCAGGTTCAGCTGTAGGTGGTGGTCCTTCATCCATGTTGACAAATCGGTGAGGCAGGCAGAGATGCGTTCCGAAACCGTGGTGTCCTCTGGACGGAACGACAGGTACATCTGGGTGTCATCAGCATAGCAGTGGTAGGAGAACCCATGTGTTTGAATGACACGTCCCAGGGAGGAGGTGTATATTGCAAACAGAAGGGGTCCCAGCACTGATCCTTGGGGTACGCCTGTGGAGAGGGTGTGAGTCGTAGACAGCTTCCCTTGCCATGACACACTGAAGGTGCGTCCAGAGAGGTAGGAGTTGAACCATGAGTGGACAACGCCTGTGATTCCCATGGCTGTGAGTATCCTCAGGAGGATCTTGTGGTTGACTGTGTCGAAGGCTGCAGACAGGTCTAGTAGTATGAGGACCGAAGATAATCCTTCCGTTCTTGCAGTCCTTAGAGCTTCAGTCACTGAGAGTAACGCAGTTTCAGTTGAATGTCCACTTCTGAAACCAGATTGTTTTGGGTCCAGTAATCCGTTCTGGTTTAGGAAGTTGGTGACCTGCTTTGCTACTGCCCTTTCTAGCGTCTTGGATAGGAATGTGTGTTTGTGCGAGTCATGATCTACGATATGTGGTTCCTCATTAATACCCCCCCCCCCAACAAACGAATGCACGCGCACATTTCACAAACACATGCACGTTCGCTCGATTTATCTGATGCACTCCTTTTCTCTGTCCTCCTCTGATCTCCTACACTCCTCTTCTGCCCCCATCTGCAGTCCTACACTCTTCTTCTCTAGCCTTGTCTGCTAAATGTATTACCTTGCTTGTCTGCTCCTCTGCTCCTGTCTGTTCCTCTCTGCATTATAAACATCTCCTTATATGGTAACACTTTATTTTAGGGATAAATCTATTAGCACTACATACAATGTCCCTGTATAAGTAACTTGTAAGGCATGTACTAAGCAAAATCAAACATTTGTTAGGCATGTATTCGCAAATGTCTTGTTCATGCACAATAAGGGATTTATTACCAATTTAACCTTAGTAAGGACCTAGTAGGCCTTAGCGTTTGCTTAGTACATGCCTTACAAGTTACTTATGCAGGCATTAACATTGTATGTATTAGTGCTAATAGATGTATCCCTAAAATAAAGTGTTACCCCTTGTATGAGGCTGAGTGGAATTCACAGCCCAGCTTTCATGCGGTAGTCAAGTGTTAGGGCACCTTTTACATCATCTCTGAGAAGATGTTTTTTTTTTTTTACATCCTGGTTCCGGTTCGTGCAAGTTCGAATCCCACCCTTACCCATTCTCCCGACACCTCCATCCATAGCTGAAGTGCCCTTGAGCAAGGCACCTAATCCCACATTGCGCAAGGGACTGTAACCAATATACCCTGTAAATAACTGTAAGTTGCTTTGGATATAAAAAGCGCCAGCTAAGTGTAATATAATGTAATGTAATGTAATATAGGTTACTTGTTTCGTCTACTGCACTATTTTGTCAGCACTCCTCTCCTTGTCTTCTAGTCTTTGACCTCCCCTGCTGTCCTCTGCTCCTCTTTTTTGGCTTTATCTCCCCTTGCCTCCTTCTGTCTGTCCCCTTCTTTGCATCGTGAAGGTCTCCATGTGTTAAGACCGAGTGGATTTAATCAGGGCTGGACTGGTAATATGACAAGGCAGTCCCTGTCAGTCCCCAGGGACTAACATTGTTTTTTGTTTTTTTTTCTTTCTTTCTTGTTAGGGACAGGGCCACAGTTTAGAGCGGCAGCTCATTGGTCTACCTTTAATGTAGTCAGTAGAAGGTTAACGCAGATTATAGTATGAGAACAATTTGTATGTGTGCGGAGGCCAGTTTAAGATAAAGCACCTGAGTATCTTTTTTTTGGTCCCAGTTCAGCCCTTGACTTCACAGCCCAGCTTTCATGGTTGACTTCCGGATCTGCCAGCTGTTTTCTTTTCATGGCATCGGTCTCATCTCATGTCTGTATCTCTATGCCTTGTACTCTTGAGAAGGTGTCGGCCTTTGTATAAAAGTCCTGACTTTGATAGTGATCTGATGAAGTGAGCAGGACTGTCACAGCCATGTCTGGGTCTGTTGTGTGTCTGTGTCAAATCTAGAGATGTACAGGATCCAAGATCCGGTTCCTGATCCGGCAGGATAATAGGGTTTTTCAGACTATCCGGACCCGGTAGGATCTTAAGCAGTGGATCCGTTATCCAGCAGTTACCTAAAAATAAGGATCTGGGGCATCTCTACTTTTTACATAGACTAGGCTTTTCAGTCAGTCTTTCACAACCCCAATCACTGCATGGAGTGAAAGCCCTTTGGAAGCGGCCGTTGAAGGCAGTGTGGAAGTAAGCCAATGAGTCTTAAAAATAGATTGCACCAATGCAATAAAAAGAGTAGGCTATGTGTTTCAACCCTTTCGTAGGATGCCTATATCTTGCCCTCTCTTCTCCTTACCCTTTCTCTCCTCTCTCTCCTGCCTTCCCTTCCTTTGCCTCCTTACCTGTGTATATTTCTCTGTCTATCTTTCTTTTCCTCCCTCTACTCTTTTTCCCTTCCTCCCCCATCTGTCTCTCCCTCTCCTCCATCAGCCTCTCTGTCATTCAATCATAGTAGGTTGCATTCAGAGATAGCTAGATTGGGCCACTTTTCGGCAAATTCAGACAGACTGATGAAATATGAGGAAGAACATCAATACATTAACGAAACTTAAGTTTGACTGCATAACGTGACTCATAATCTTCCATTTCATGACAAAAAACAAGATGATTAATGTATAAATTATACATTTTTTAAAAATTTTAGTGACAGGTGTGTCATCCTGGATGGAAAAAACATACATTCAGGTAAAATGGGCCACCTATTCAGGCAAAATGGGCCAGCCATTCATTCCAATGGTAAAACTAAAAATTACACAAAAGAAAAACAAAATTAGTGATGATTTTAATATTCCTCATTTTGTTTTTAGTTTTCTACACATCTGTTTCCAAAAGAAGAGCTCCCCTGACACCTCCATCTTCAATAATAGTCACATGGTTTTTGTAGAAAATATGAATGGTAATTCCCATAGAAAAAAGCGGCCCAAATTACCTGAAAGGGGCGGCCCACTTTACCTTAACATGTTCAGCCAAAATGGGCCGATGTTTTTTTTTTTTTTTTACATTTACAGGCATTTAAACATCACAATGTTGCCAAAGCTATGTTTTTCCAGATTAAGGGCACATATTCAAACCTAAAAACATATCCGTTTTTCCAGTTTTTAGCACATCTGAAAACAGTATCATCCTTACTTTATCTAGACGATTTCTTATTTTGGCAAGACTGAAATTTACTTTCTTCTGTCACTCTCCATATGAGGGTTCCCCATGCCCATCAACAAAGTATTATGCTATTCAAATGACTTTAAACAGATAAAGTAGTAATGTTGCAACAATTTCAGTACATTTGTGGTGGTTGGTCTGTAGAATTAAAATAAATGAGACAACCAATTCTTAACCGGCCCAATTTAGCTGATGGCCCAATGTACCTCAACGCACCCTATGTTGATTTGCACCTTTTCTTGAGAGTTGCCACCCAGTCCAGGCTGATAACCTCTGGAGAGGGGAGGACATACAAGGGAGCGAGTGATTTAATCTCCAGTCTGACGATACAGACAAGAATGAATAATTAAGCTTTGAAGAGCTAAACCTATGGGGTTGCCTGGAACGTCCCTTTGTGTAGATAAAGGAGTTGTTTCAAAGTGTCAGATTCAAAATGAAACCGACTTTGGCAAAATGTTTAAACATCTCTGAAATTAGCATACATTAGACTTTGGACAAAGTTAATTGCATCAGAAATAAATAAAATTGAAATCTGGTTTCGTCTCACTGTGTGGCTGTAGTCTATTAATTCAAACAGATTTGAGAAAGAAACTGCTGCTCCAAGTTTTTACACTTGTCATCTACATCTTTTAGTATTCCAATATCATGTATGGACATACAGTCCCAGGAAAAAGTTTGTACACCCTTTGAAATTTCTTACATTTCTGTCAAAAATGATCATAAAACATGGTCTGATCTTCCCGGAAATCTCAAGAAGGAACAATCAGAGTCTGCTTTAATTAATTCCACCCAAACATTTACATGTTATCATATTTTTATTGGTCATAAGGCCATAACATTCACAGGAGAGCAGGGCATAAGTAAGTACACCCTTGCATTAAGTAGGTTTTAACCCTCAGTTAGTTGCAATATCATCAACCAGACTTGTCCTGTAGTTGCAGATCAGATGAACAAAACAATCTGTTTGTATCTTGTGTCCCCTCTTCTTTAGAGAACTGCCTCTCGTCAGCAAGGTTTGTGGGATGTCTGGAGTGCATAGCTTTCTTGACTTCTTGCCATATAATCTCATTTTTTTTGTCATGGCTTTGACTGGGCTATTTAAGAATGTGTATTTCATTATTATGAAGCCATTCTAAAGTCGATTTGCTTCTAAAGTATGGGTTGTTGTCACATTTCAGGACCCATACTCTTGCGTGCTTCAACTGTGTGACAGACTTCCTCACGTTTTTTCTGTAAAATATCATAATAAATTTGATTTCATTGTTCCACTGATGATAGCAAACTGTCAAGGGCCTGAGGCAGCAAGGTAGCCGCATATAATGATGCTCCCGCCACCATACTCAGAAGAGGAGATGTAACCAAGAATAGCTAAAAATGGGATTCATTCTGCCAATCTAAAATTAATGGGGTTTCTGTCCAAAAAATATTGCTGCACCTTTGAGGTTTGCGAAAAAGCATTTATATGCTTCATAGAATTACTGCAAAATATTCTGTAGACCAACATTGAAACCAAAGTTGAATT
>NC_085860.1:57779891-57782391 GCF_034702125.1 Engraulis encrasicolus | reverse complement strand
GACTGGCTGTTGCGGTCAAACATGTAACAGATACACACGTACCAAGAATTTCTCCTTTTTGAACACTGACATGTCATCCATAATGTTGTGTGCATTGCAACATTTTGAGCAAAACTGTGCTCTTACCCTGCTAATTGAAACTTCACACTTCACTTTACTGGTGCAATGTGCCATTAATTAAGATTGGCCAGCAGGCTGGTCCACTTGAGCCATGAGACTTCCCACACTAAAATGACAGGTGTCTCAGTTATTTTGTCCAGTCCCTGTATATAAAACAGTTCATGATTGGGATGACTAGGACCGGCAAAGATTTTTTTTTGCCTGCCTGATACTCCTTCCCTCGAATAGCTCCTGAATGGAATGTAAGTCACAGCCGCATACTGTATGTTCTGTGCTGTACACACAACCCTCTGAAGTGCTTTCCTGTTGGATTGAGAGCAGTTCCCATACCATGCAATAATGGTCCCCGTCAGAATGCTCTCAGTGGTGCCTCTGTAAGAAGACCTCAGGATCTTGGGTCTCATACCAAACTTTCTCTCCTCTACTCTCTATACACACTCTACACTCTATACATATCTGTGGCTATAACCAGGGGTGCACATAACTTTTTTAGGGCGTTACTCATATGCGCACCAGCAAATATGTTTTGGTACGCACCTCATTCGCGATTAAAAAAATAAAAAATAAATTAAAAACCCACTGTCCGGAGTGTCGGAGGATAAAACATGATCACCACGAACGTTGACACATGTCTGTAGGCTGCAACTGGTGCAAGGTAGCCTAATCAAAAAATAAAAAATAAAAATCCACTGTCCACAGTGTCGGAGGATAAAACATGATCACCACGAACGTTGACACATGTCTGTAGGCTGCAACTGGTGCAAGGTAGCCTAATCAAAATTTTGGTTATTTTGGTATTCTTTAAATCTTAATTAAAAAAGGTCAACAGGTCACCTTCAATTGAAGTGATAATTGTCTGCATTTCATATCTGTTTTTGTCGATTTCGCCGTCATGCCTGCTAACTGATGCACAGACGGGGAATAAACTTGTATGCACAATGCACATTACATACAGTACAACAAAATCACATTTATACATCATTCATGGAAGGGGGCACCCCCAAGGGAACCAACCTGCTGGCTCAGGAATCAAATGGCAAGACTACAAGCCTGGCACCCTAACTGCTTATGCCTTAGAATGGGATGACATGTTTATGCTCAGCATGGGACAATTGTTGCCTGATGTTTAGGGGGCTAGTCTTGGTTTCGACAGGTTGCAATTTCATACCAGCCATGGCTGAAGTGCTATTGAGCAAGGCACCTATCCCAACTTAGCTCCAGGAACGGTAATCAATAACATATTCCTCTAAATGATTGTTGATCCCTTTGGATAAAAGAGTCACCTAAGTGTAAAGTAATGTGAACAATGGCCGTGTCTGAAGAGAAATTATGGAGAGAATGTGTGAAATATTTTCTATGCAATAAGACCAGACCCAATTATGCCAAGATCAATAATATATTTTTTGTGCAAGAAAAGAAAGCATTAAGTAGGCTTTTGGTTCCCACGCATAACACTAACAGATTTCATAAATCTGATCTGCTTGAGATCTGCTGTGAATAAAACACTCCTACAGATTCTCTAATTAAGCACATTGCTCTTTATCCTGCGCATTAAAAAGAGAAATTAAATTGCAGCTTTTAATGCTCTCCATTGTGAAGGCAAGGAGCGGATGTCTGAGCGGCCTCGTCTGCATAAATGCAATCGCGGTACAGTAGGCACTGCTGTGTTGAAGGCAAATTCTCTTTCCCAGCTTGCCAGGAAGGCATATGGAAAATGAATATGGAGATACATATTTCACTACATGCTCCTGCTTGCGAAACAACATGCCAATTTGTGGCAACAGTGATAATGTACTGTAGCCTCTTTGTGCAGATGGGTCCAATGGCGGGCCCCGCTCACTCATACTGCTGAAAAGATTCAACTACACCAGGACAACATTGCTATGGCATTAACGAGAGCCTTAAGTAACAGATTAAGACTTGGTCATTACAATTTTGGTGGCAAAAAGGTTATAACATAGGCTCTGCAGAAACGGGTTCAGCAAATCTGAAGAGATAGAGGACAAAAAATAAACCTGCACCTTGTGGCTTGTTACTACTGCAGTATAGTCATTTTCTGCTGTTCTGTGAGGTGCTGCGTTCCATCCACACATGGCCGTAGCCACATATGAGGTAAGGGAGGTCCGGAGAAAATACTATTTTTCATACATGAAAAGGGGATCTTCTCCATTGTCCGCCATTTTGAATTTCCAGAAATCTTTTCAGCTGCAAAACATACTGTAAACTGTGGTCATACTAGTAAATATTAGTTCATTATTTAGCAAATATTCATGAAAAGACCAAAATTGGCAAAAGACAGCATAGTTTCAATGAGCAACATAGTTACAATAGATACTCCGGGCAACATCCTACACAGTGCGCCTTTAAAAAATTTGTGGCG
>NC_085860.1:57769891-57774891 GCF_034702125.1 Engraulis encrasicolus | reverse complement strand
TGCCTTGGGGTTAATGTATTGGGGTTCAATGTGTGTTGCCCGTCAAATTGTGTACTGCGTGGAGGTGTGTATTTAATAGACTAGCCTGCCATGGTTTGGCCGTGTGGGACTTTGTAGTGGTGTGTACAGCTGCTGTTGCATGTGTTGATTTGCCCGCGGGCTCTGACCCCGCTTCGTCACAGGCCCTTTTAAATGAATTGTTATAATAAATAAAATCTCCTGTTTTCCTCTACAAATTGTTGTTTGCCTAGTACTCTGTGCTCCGACTCACACTCAAGGTTTATTACAATGGCTTATTATTGTCTTGTATACTGTATTGTACAATTGTACTTTTGGATGATTTATATGTTTTATTAGAGTAGGTAGCCTGATCAGGGACTGAGGTTGCAAATTAGCTATCTAGCTATAAACCTTCCATGTACTACATGCAATCATGTTTGTAACAACAATGTGCACTGCATTGTCCCTGCCAAATAAACTACAAATAAAATATGCACTTGCGTTTTGCCATGTGTGTGTTTTTTTTTTTTTTGACCTTTTGACTAGTCTAAATGTACCCCACAAATAAGGTCTTACTGTTCAAGAACATTTTGAGCTAGAAGCCTCATCATGGTCTCAAATGAAAGCTTACCCCTTGAGGAGTTCTACAGTCATCTGACTTAGTTGAATATGCGTTTTGGGTAGTATTACACAGATGTTACTGTACAGTACTGTGCGGTACAGTACACTATGTACAGTAAAAAACATGGGACGAAAGGGGTATTGTTAAGCAGATTTGAGATTCCTCTGTCCCCGGGTGTAACACAGAAGAGCTATATGACTTATGTGAAAACTTGGGGCCTCATTTATCAAGCGTTCTTAGGCACAGATCTGTGCGTAAAGTGTGCGTGCGATCATTCCTGAGCAAAGTGTGGGATTTATGAACATGTACTTGAACGTAGAAATGTGCCTAAATCTACACACACCTCAGACCATGCGTGTCAGTGGAAGAAACACGAAATTGCAAACAAGGTACCGTGCAAGGTACAGTTTACTTTGAATGACAATGGAGTATGACGGTGTGCTATTTTACAGTGTTTAGTGTGTCTCCTTCTTTTACTTATTTTGAAACACTGTCCTCCTCCTGTCGAAAGCACCTCCACTTCTGCCGCGGAAATGTGTCTATCTCCGCACTTCCCGCCAGCGCTTCAAACAGGGTGGCGCCTTCAAATTAACATGGCGTTTGAATATATTTTAATACCATATATGGTTACTTGGAGGCGTTTCGGGATGCAAATTACCCCGAATGCGCACGTGCACAGTGATTTGGAAGGTGTAGGATTTATCATGCAGACATGTGCGTAGGAGCAGCCAACGCACGTTTGATAAATCCTGATTTTTCTGTACTTGCGAACATTCTAAATTTCACTTGCAGGACACAATTTAGAAGACATTCTAAGAACTGATGATAAATGAGTCCCCTGGACTCTGGACTATCATTCAGTCTTTGAATGGAGTTTCTAGCTCTTGCTTTAAGGGAGCTGCAGTCATTCAAAGCAAATGAGCCAACACGAAGCTGCGTAAAACAGGACCTGCCTACTTCTCGTCTAAGGCTTGATTTTCAGGGTAGGAATGTCACAGAGCCACTCCAGTGGTGCCCATGTAATCAGCAGAGTCTGGGGATCATGTGGAATACCATTGATCATATGAAAAATAGGGAGGTGTAGGTAAAAATAGCACAATTCTTGAGGAAAAATATGTGATTGTTTTTTTTTTTTTCACAATAAAGTGATTTAGTTTGTGTGGAGTTGTACAACTTGTGGTTGAAATACAATAAAATAGAGTACACTTTCATAAACCTTGGATTGTAGTCATTTTGAGATTTTGAGACGATGCTAATAAGGATATGCTCATGTTTGGATGTCCACTCATCCTAGGAAGGTAGGGATACATCAGATGGGGGGTGCTTGGGGGGGATAAATTTGGGGGTAAATTTGAAAGGTGACATTGTGTAATAAATTGATAATAATGCACATAATATATGTTCAAACCTCTGTAAATTTCTCTGTAAAGTTCTAAATGTATTCCTGAGGGCCTAAGCCAGGGATGTCAAACTCAGGCCCGGGGGCCAAATTTGGCCCGCGGAGCCATTTTATTTGGCCCGCGAGATCATTTCAAATGTGCATTACAGTTGGCCCACATACACCAGTAGTATTAAGATTTGAACATGAAAATGCGTATATCACAAGAATATGAGTGGGCCCAGGCCATTGAAACAACTCACACTCAAATGCAACAGAATATGTGCAGGCACATTTGAACTATGATGGGAATCTGTTTAAACATGAGCAATTTCAGTCCATTTTTGTAAAAAATATATATTGAGTTTGGCCCACGACTTCGCTGCAGATTTTGATTTTGGCCCTCGGCCAATTTGAGTTTGACACCCCTGGCCTAAGCTTTCCAATGATATATAATGTTCCTGGGTTTATTACACCAGCTGGATTATAAACAATTGCGGAATGAAGATCAAGTTGAAGTCAAAGATCATCCGGGTCGGTACCGGGTCGCCTTACAGTTAAGGACAAGTTCAGCCAATTTCAACATGCAGTTGTAATGCTCACACTACCCTGGATTTTTTCTTCAGGCTTTTTCCGAAATCCTGGTCATTGTAATGGGAGCAGGTGTTTGTTTACATTACAAAAACATCTTGATTTATTCCCAATAACATTCAAAAGGTTATGCAACATCAGCAGACAACTAGCAAAACAGTGATACCTTTTGGGAAAATATTTGGAGTAGGCCTATGTTAAGAATTTTTAAATGTTTTTAAATGCCCCCTTTGGAATAGCTCAGACCTCAGAAAGGGCTGAGCCGAAAAATGCAGCGTCACTGGGTACTGACAAGTCAAGGGTAGCGCTGTGAGCGATACAACAGCATTTTGAAATTGTCAGAACTGGTCCTTTAATCCCTTAGCACAGAGCCTATGTTATAACCTTACTGTCACCAAAATTCGAATGGCTATGTTTTAATCTGTTATTCTCTGTACTGTCATAGTAATGTTGTTATGATGTAGTTGAGTATTTCAGCAAATAGTGAATAGGCCCGCCGGCGACCCCATTTGCAGTAAGAGGCTATGGTAACATATGCTTTCTTAATTTGCGTTGTCTTTCCTTGGAGTTGCCTGGATTTACCTTTTTTCTTTATAGTCGAAACATAATTGTGATACGTCCAATGCAGAGCTTTGTGATAGCATATGCATTACAATGCGTCAAAACATACCTTAGCCATTATTAGCCATAGCCGTCATACTGTACCTCCAAAACAAAGAAGAAAGATTTCAAGCTGTGATGGTGGAAACTGGAGAGTAGAGCTTCCTACTCTTATTTTCTCGGTAGTGCACATGTGCAGTGCCAGGAGGAAGATACATGAAATTACATCTGTGTGAAATTGATTTTAAGTGTGAAATCGAAGCACATCCTGCTCTTTTTGTTGTTGTTTTTGGCCGAAAATGGCATGCGTGACAGACGAGGTTTTGTGTTTTTTTACTGGCAAAAGCCCTTCTCGAGACAAGTTTTGAAAATTAGCATCTTTTATAAACACCACAGAATAACCATGGGATTAATGTGCATAATCTTACCACACACACACACACACACACACACACACACACACACACACACACACACACACACACACACACGCGCACACACACACACACACACACACACACACACACACACACACACACACACACACACACACTCAAGCACGCACGCACACACACACACTCAAGCACACACACACACATACATACATACATACATAAATAAAAGTAAACCCCTCTAGGTTTCTCCATGCCTGCCTCTGATTTCCTGTGCCCTCTTCAGAATGACCATCAGATCATCAATTTGTACCGATGGTGGTGGAAGAATATTTGGAGAACTCTTTTCCAAAACACAAGCCTTCAAATTATGGTCAGACTTAGCTCCAGTTGTGGCTGTTGATAAGATCTGCCAAAGATTCCAAGGCACACTGCTGGTGAAGTTAAAAAGCCTTTAATTAAATGGGCTGACGCGTTGCGACTACTGTCTTCTTCAGAGCAAGTCTGACTATAATTTTAAGCGACTTTATTTCCTTGAGCCAAAGTGCACCTGCTAATGAGAAAAAAGTGAAGTAGCACTCCTCCATGATCAGCATTCCCCATTGAACAGTTGATTTTTTTAACACTGTAAAAGCCATCTGAATACATTTTTCATGTTTTTTTAAAAAACATTTTTTAAACTCTTATTTTAAGACAGCACGAGGAACTGAGATAATGTTATATGATATTTCCATAACAAACGCAAATAATAAAACAATGATTTCAATTATATTAACAGATCAAGACAATGTTTTATGTAGTCAAGTCAAGTCAAGTCAAGTAGGTTTTATTGTCAATTTCTTTACATGCACTGGTCATACAAAGAATTTGAAATTACATTTCATGTATTTATGAAAATAGATAAATAGCATTTTGGAAAAGCTCTACAGTTGGTTGTGACTGATATGAACACTGTCTGTATCCATTCCTATGAAATTCAAAATAAACAAACGCACAAAGAAACAATCAAGCAAACAGGAAAATAAATACCCTCTTGTTCCCACCAGGTACGTCCACGATGATCATGTCTACGTATGTCCGAAAATGTCTATGTATCCATTGATATAAAAGGAAACACAGACACAAAAGACAAACAAATTCTCTCATTTCCCGTTCGTAGGCACCTTTGTGATGACCATGAAGTGATAGGTAAATGATAATATATAATGAATGACTAAACAAAAAGAGCAAACAAAAAACAAATAAATAAATGAATATTTTCATGTTCCCTCCATAGGCACCTCTGTGATGACGATGACGGCCATGGATGCAGACGATCCCAACACAGATAACGCTGTGCTGCGGTACCACATCATACGCCAGTCACCCGATAAACCGTCACCCCACATGTTCTACATCGACCCTGAGAAGGGACACA
>NC_085860.1:57744891-57767391 GCF_034702125.1 Engraulis encrasicolus | reverse complement strand
CTGCCTCCTCCCAGGAGACAGTTGATCCAGGGAAAATTAGAAAATCAATTTTGTCGCGTGAGAATTAGCTGGCTTTGCTTCCATCTCTCTAACTCCCTCTATCACTCTCCCTCTGTCACTCTGTCTTTCACTTTTCAGTCGCCCACTCTGCTTTCTTTCTTGGTTAGGCCCATATATTCATTTTCGTGTGTGTGACGCATTGGAGAGAGTGAGCATGTGCGCTGCGGGCAGCACGCGCTCGCAGGAGATCGAGGAACTGGAGCGCTTCATCGACTCCTACGTGCTGGAGTACCAGGGCGAGGCCGTCACCGACGGGGACAAGACACAGGTCTCCCAGGTGAGCACGCTTAGGAGGACGCAAGACAAAGTAGCGATGGCGGCCACTGAGGCTGTTGAGGTTCGGCAAAACGCTAGCCCAATGTCTACAGGCCTTGTCTGGACTGAAATAAAAATGGACTTGGCTTCGATTGAGAAACTTATCTCAGTCGTTCTACAACAACAAGCAGATCTTGGTGCACGGCTTACCTCGCTTGATTATCCGCCACTACCTGGGCCTTCCACGGATGTCTCCATGACCCCCGCCCCGGGTAGCTCTGCCTGGTCTACGGTAGCTGCTGGCAAGTCTCGCCGCCGCCCTCCTCCTGTCGCGGCGTGTCGGACTGGGGCTGTTTCGGATCTAGTGCTCCACAACTCCTTTGCTCCTCTTGCTGATCTCCCTACGTCGCCTGCCCCACGTCGGAGTGGATCTGGATGTCCGGATGAACAGGGCAGCGAATCTTGCCCCTCGCCTGCTATCCAGCCAGGCCATCCATCACCGCGCCAACATGTAGCTCGCAAAGCTACCTCCAAGCGCAACAGGTCCGCAGACAGCGACGGCTCGAGTCCAGAGCGCGTTTCTGATAAGCGGCTCAGGCCAGGCCATCCATCACCGCGTCAACATGTAGCTCGCAAAGTTACCTCCAAGCGCAACAGGTCTGCAGACAGCGACGGCTCGAGTCCAGAGCGCGTTTCTGATAAGCGGCTCAGAATCTCTTCTCCAACGATGGCCGCAGCAGTTTGCATGGCCTCTACATCTCCAACAGCGGATAGCTTGTCAAGCCATCGGGCTACTGCGATGCCTCTGTTGGCTAATGATGCTGGTGTCGTTAGCTTGTGTAGCCCGTGTCAAACACCACCGGCGTTGTCCACGGCTGACAGCGTCCCTCAGCGTCCAGATGGTCTACAACTTCCTCCTCGCACCTCTATACACTTTAACCGCGATGTTCAATGCCCTCCTGAAATTCTCATTGTTGGTGATTCGATTGTCAGAGATCTGATTATTCCTAGTGCTATCACGTACTGTATCCCGGGAGGAAGGGTTATTGACATCTCTCATCTCATTCCGTCTCTATTGAACAGACATCCTTCCGTAAACACTGTCATTTGCTCACGTGGGACAAATGACGTCATGGCCCGGAACTCTGTGAAGCTACAGAATGAGCTGGAGACGTTATGTCTCACTGTTGAAAGCCTCGGGAAACGCTGCATAATGTCAGGCCCTATCCCACTTAGCTCCAGTAATTCAGAGCGTTTCAGCAGATTGCATAGTCTCCATACCTGGCTGAAACAATTCTGCAATCTAGCTGGTCATGATTTTATTGCTAATTTTGATATATTCTGGACCAAATCATTTTATATAGATCTGATGGGGTGCATCCAAACAAACTGGGCCTACTAGAGCTAACCACCAACTTTATTCAGTTCATTGCTTTCAGCACACCTTGACATTCAACACAGCATGACCCAATCCAGTTCACAAACACACCCAGCTCTACTATGGGTCCTGCTGTTAATTGCAGCTCTCCCTCTCCTGCTGTATCACTTGGGGATCAAACTACACAGGCAATAAGTAGCCCCTCTCATCACCTACAGATGGCCCTTTCTTAATGTCAGATCACTTCGTAATAAAACATTTCTGGTACATGACATTATCACCTCCCATAAATTAAGCTGTATGTTCCTTACTGAAACATGGCTTGATACCTCAGGCAACTATGAACTTCTTGAGGCATCACCACCTGACTTTTCCTTTGCCCACTGCTCTCGTGAACATCAGAGAGGGGGGGGTGTAGCAGCCCTTTTTTTCTCACATGCTTCCCTGCAAGACTGTTTCTTTTGGTCCATATGCTGCTTTTGAATATTTAGCCCTGAGGCAATCAAATAATTTACTCATTGTCACAGTCTATCGTCCACCACAATATAATGCGGGTTTTATTTCTGATTTCCGAGGATTTTTTATCTAATACTGTGACCAACTATGACTGTATTCTTATTTCTGGTGATTTTAATATTCATGTTGATAACATGGCTAACTCCCTGGCAATTCAGTTCACAGAGCTTTTGTCATCCTTCGAGTTCACACAACATATGTCTGTCCCTACTCACAGCCATGGCCACACCTTAGATCTGGTCATTTCAAAAGGCTTAGACGTCTCTATAAATGGCACCTTAGATGTTGGTTTTTCTGACCACCTCTGTATATATTTTAGTGTCTCCTGGCCAACGACTAGACATGTATCTGGTGTGAAAAAAGGTTCTCAGACCGCAGGATCAGGGAAGATACCCCAGAAAATTTTATTTTGACCTTTAATGCTGCTCGGTCATGTGACCTGAGCCAGATATCTGTGCCATCTGTCTCCCCCATGGGCTCTGTTTGTGACTCTATTGTATCCCCCTGTTGCGACACCTTAGTCAAGTCTTTTAGCTCTGCTGTGATGTAAACTATAAACAGTATTGCACCATTGCATGTTAAGACTATCTCAGGAAAACGTAGGTCACCCTGGAGAACCTCACAGACAATTAACACATCTAAAAGAATCTGTCGCATTTACGAACGAAAATGGCGTAAATCTAAACTGCAGGCTGACTTTGTAAACTATAAGAATCATATTCTTATGTATAACAATGAAATCAAGAAAGCTCGAAGGCAGTACTTCTCTCAGATCATTGCTGAAAATTCAAATAACGCTAAAATACTGTTCAATACCATTGATAAACTTATCAACCCTCCACTTACAATTCCTACAGAGCTCCACTCTGTAGAGAAATGCAATGAGTTTGCAACTTTTTTTAGTGATAAAATTTTAACTATAAGGACGCCAATATCATACCGTCTAATACTGATGTCAGCTACATTTCTCCATGTCAATTTCTGCCCAGCCAAGCCTGTCTCCCCAGTTTACTCCTATTCATCAAGATGAGTTAGGAGAGATAGTTTCGACAGCTAGGCTCTGCTACCTGCTCCCTTGACCCTATACCTACTAAATCTGCTCAAAGAGGTCTTCAAGGCTGTTTAGCTACTGACATTTTAAATATTGTTAATTCTCATCACTCCTCTCTGGGTACTTTCCCTTCCTGTTTTAAAACATGCATTGGTTACTCCTCTGTTAAAGAAACATACCTTGATCCCTTAGCTTTTGAGAGTTATAGGCCCATTTCAAAACTTACCATTTTTAGGTAAAATCCTTGAGAAGGTTGCCTACAAGCAGCTTTACTCTTATCTGTCCCACAACTCCCTTTTCGATGCCTACCAATCTGGATTCCGTGTGAATCATAGTACAGAGACTGCTTTGATCAGAGTTGTCAATGATCTTAAAATGGCCACTGATAACCATAAAGTATCTGTTCTGGTTCTTCTAGACTTAAGTGCTGCGTTTGACACTGTGGATCATACGATTTTAATCCAACGACTACAAGATCAAATCGGCATTTGCGGTAGTGCCCTTGCCTGGATCACTTCTTATTTAAATGGGAGATCCTTCTCTGTCACTATTAACAATTTCTTCTCTGACTCTATGGATACCTCTCATGGGATACCTCAGGGATCAATCCTGGGCCCTCTGCTTTTTAATTTTATATATGCTACCACTTGGGCATATCATCCGGCACCATGGTCTTTCATATCACTCCTATGCAGATGATACCCAGTTGTACATTTCTTTTTCCCCTGACGACCCCAGTCCCTGTAAATGACCTAATAAGTTGTGTCTCAGACATCAAAAACTGGATGGGTCAGAATTTTTTTATTGTTAAACGACAGCAAGACAGAGATTTTAGTTGTAGGCCCCAAGGCTCGTAGAGAACATCTTTGTACGTTTTTAGCCCCCCTTCAGGTAATACCTTGTGATGATGTCAGAAATTTGGGTGTGACCCTTGATACAGATCTTAATTTTAACAAACATATATCTGTTATCACTAAGACGGCATTTTACCATCTGCGAAATATTACTAAAGTACGTGGCCTCTCGTCTCCTCAGGACTCTGAAAAGTTAGTTCATGCTTTTATCTCCAGCCGCCTTGATTACTGCAACTCCCTATATGCCGGGCTCACTAAACAGGCACTCAACAAACTCCAACTCATTCAGAATACAGCTGCCAGAATACTGACAAGAACATCCAAATTTGGACACATCACCCCAATTCTGAAATCTCTTCACTGGCTGCCTGTACAACAAAGAATACATTTTAAAATACTTCTGATCACTTTTAAAGCAGTAAATGGCTTGGCCCCTACCTACATCTCTGACATCATCCCTCCATACCATCCTACCCGTTCGTTGAGAACATCAAATAAAGGTCTTTTATGCGTCCCTAAAATTAACACCAACACTGCACATGGTGCTTTTAGTTATTGTGCCCCTACCCTTTGGAATTCCCTCCCCCTAGAACTAAGGTCAGTGACTTCTACTCCCGCTTTTAAAAAGGGTCTTAAAACGTTTTTATTTACACAAGCTTTTGGTTGAGTTGATTTTTATTGACATTGTTTTATTTCCTAAGGGTTTTTATGTGTTTTATTTTTTACTTTGATTTTACTTTGTGTCTAGTCTAGTGTTTGGTGTTTAAAAGGTCTTATCATTGCAATGGGTTTTATTTTGTTTTATTTCTACCTATTATTATATATGTTTATATTTTCACTCAGTTTTAGTGCTGTTTTTAAATTTTCTACTTTTCCTCCTTTTAATCTTACAGCACATTGAGTCTATGTAAGCCATATGAAATGTGCTTTATAAATAAACTTGACTTGACTTGACTTGACTTCTTCTCATTTTCTCTGGCTCTGTATCAGAAGTTTTTTTTTTATTCATCATGTCATGTCATGCAGTTTTCTCTTTCCTTCTTTTGCTTATTATTTTAAGTGCTGTCTTCTCATTCTGCAGTCTTTTAAAAAATCATACTGAATTTGGCCTACTTAATCTATTGTGAAGCGCTTGGATACACCTGGGTGTAGTTCAGCTTTGCAAGCAGAAGTGTTATAAAAACAAAATAACAGATATTTTAGTAATTTATTTATCATCATTTCTTTCTGCCTTTGCTTTCCTTGTCACACTTATTTTGAACATTTTGAGAAAGTCTCTTTGTCTGTGTCTTTCTTTCTTTTTCCAGTGTGTGATTGAGTTTGTGTGTGTCAGGTTAAGGTAAGGGATTGTTTTGGTTTTGGTTGGACTGGCACAGTCTAGCATTTGTTAGCTATTGTTTGGGCTATTACGAACGGAAGTCAATTGGAGGGCCCCACAAAGATATTAAGATATGAAGAGAGTGTGTGTGTGTGCGTGCGTGTGTGTGTGTGCACATGTTTGTGTGTGTGTGTGTGTGTGTGTGTGTGTGTGTGTGTGTGTGTGTGTGTGTGTGTGTGTGTGTGTGTGTGTGTGTGTGTGTGTGTGTGTGTGTGTGTGTGTGTGTGTGTGTGCGTGTGTGTGTGTGTGTGTGCACGTGCTTGTGTGTGTGTGTGTGTGTGTGTGTGTGTGTGTGTGTGTGTGTGTGTGTGTGTGTGTGTGTGTGTGTGTGTGTCTGTGTGCGTGTGCGTGTGCGTGTGCGTGTGCGTGTGCGTGTGCGTGTGCGTGTGCGTGTGCGTGTGTTCAGCCAACGCTGGGTATCACCCCCTCTGTGTGGTGAAGTTGCTAGTGACACACTGTAACTGGGCCCCTTCTTCTTGTAGGCATCAGCTACAATAGGAAAAACATATTCAGAACTCAATTTTCCACACATCATAACTAGCATCTCAACATATGTTAGAATAAGCAGATGCAAGCTGAATTTGTGTCACTGCTTGGTTGAAGAGGCCTTCTATAATAAAAGAGCTGTCAATTAATCATGTTGTACCAACTTCACAATTAAGAACTAATGTTGTCCTTGTCACTGCTAGAGAGAGAGAGAGAGAGAGAGAGAGAGAGAGAGAGAGAGAGAGAGAGAGAGAGAGAGAGAGAGAGAGAGAGAGAGAGAGACTGACTGACTGACTGACTGACTGACTGACTGACTGTGATACACAGACAGGGAGGAGGAAAGTGATAGGTATATCGGCAGGGAGAAAGATATGCAGTAAATCAAGAAAAGGTCACTTTGAGTTTTCCCTTGTTGATAGCAAGACTTTGGGTCTGGGCATTAATAATTATCACAATGAAAAAGCTGTGCTCCCCCCTGCCTAACAACCCAGAGTGTTACCGGAAAGGACTTGTAGTAGTGAAGGATGTTAATCGCAGTAACGATAACACTGGATGTTTGCACTTTATTTAAAAAGGTGCAAGACTTAAGTTTTGACACAGTGCCATGTCTTGCACCTTTATAAATAGCCTACACTGTAATTATTCATGTCTGAGTTGCTCCTGTGATCCTCCATTGCATTATTAATTTCTATATCTGACGTTGCTGTTGCCGCTTTTAAGAGACGAGAAACAACTCCTCATGTATTATCCAAGAGAATCTCATGATTCAGAGCTGCAAACCTGCTGTTCAATCCGCTTCACAGGCTCTACTTCATTTTGTGGTAAACAATCTACATGTTTGCTTCGGTGTGTGTTTGTATAACTGTGTGTCTGTTTCTGCATGTGAGTGCCCATACGCATGTTGTGGAAAAAAAAGAACCCTTTAACCTTTTTGACCAGTGTCAGATTGAACCAGTGTCAGTATTTCGTGCAAACCACCAGCCACATCCATTTTTGTCAACACTTGTCTGTCTCTTTCTCTCTCTCTCTCTCTCTCTCTCTCTCTCTCTCTCTCTCTCTCTCTCTCTCTCTCTCTCTCTCTCTCTCTCTGTCTGTTATCCTCCTCCACTTCATCCTGCTCAATTCACACGGTAAGTGCTACAGTAAAAAAAACACAGGACATTAGGCCACTCGTGCCATGGTAGTTATATGGTAATAAGTGCACCTGAATGCAAATTGATGTGGTCGGCTGCACCTAATGACACGGTTGGAAAGTAGCATGTATGGACCAGGCTGCTGTTAAGAGGAACTTGAGCGAGATTGTCGTTATGTGGGTGGGCCTTTGTGAGTGTTCAGTTGGGCCAGTGGACCGATAGACGGTCAGCCCGTTTTGCTTTTTAGAGGGCTGTGACAGAGAGTAAAGAGTGTTGTTATGTGGGTGGTCTCTCTCTGTGGGCAAAAGAATGAGTGTCATTGTGTGAGTGAGTTTTCTTTGTACTGTAAGTGGACAGGCAGATGAGCGTATATGGGTTGCCAGTTAGAAGGATACTGCACAGCAGATATTTTGGTGTTAATCCAACACTCACAGAGTCAAATATAACACCCACAGTGTTGATCTTACTCTCTAAGTGTTAAATTAACACTGCCAAATTTACTGTGTGTATACTCGTACTACGTAGATGGACATAAAGACGCACGGATAAAGGCACAGACTGTTACAGATGGAAAATTCGATCTGAAGTGACATTATGTGGGTGGTCACTGTAAACAGTAGATCAGTTATTCCCACTCAGGGAGCACATGGACATGAATAACAATTAATAACAAACTTTTGAAGCATGGGATAGATTAGGAGACATAGAGCATGAGTAAGGGGTCACTCAGGGTATGAGAAAAAAGGTTGTGGGGATGCAAAGGACAAACAAAAGGTTGGGAAACAGTGCTGTAGATAGATGGACAGACTGACAACCTACATACTGTACATGTTAATTGTCCGGTAGACCGGAGACTGCTGACTCAACCAAAAGGTGTGCGATGGTGAGGTGAGGTGAGGTGAGGTGCGATGCAGTGCCATGGGGCATCGTGTCAGGTAGCTGTCAGAGGAAGTAGGGGAGACAGCAGCAGCAGATCGAATACAGCCCGTGGGTGGGTGTGTGTGTTAGAGAGGGAGAGAGAGAGAGAGAGAGAGAGAGAAAGAGAGAGACTGTGCATGTGTGAGTGTGTGTGTATGTGAGTGAAAGAGAGAGAGAGAGAGAGAGAGAGAGAGAGAGAGAGAGAGAGAGAGAGAGAGAGAGAGAGAGAGAGAGAGAGAGAGAGAGAGAGAGAGAGAGAAAGAGAGAGAGAGATAGAGCGTGTGTGTGTGTGTGTGTGTGTGTGTGTGTGTGTGTGTGTGTGTGTGTGTGTGTGTGTGTGTGTGTGTGTGTGTGTGTGTGTGTGTGTGTGTGTGTGTGTGTGAAAGACAGAGAGAGAAAGAAAAAGAGAGAGAGAGAGAGAGAGAGAGAGAACGTGTGTGTGTTTGTGTGTGTGTGTGTGTGTGTGTGTGTGTGTGTGTGTGTGTGTGTGTGTGTGTGTGTGTGTGTGTCTGTGCGTGCGTGCGTGCGTGCGTACCTTAATTGTCATTTCATTATACTGTTATGTCATACTTTACGTATGTTTAGTTTAAACCCCACCAATATTCATTGAAATGGCAGCAATTATTCCTGAAATGTACAAAACGTCTTCATAGCCACACACATTGCCACATCAGATAACAGAGATACTGTAATTGTCTATATACAATGTGTGCGTGTGTGTTTGCATTGCCTGAAGCCATCCAATACAGTTTTTTGCCCCGTCGGATGGTCGTATTGATTGACATGCTGATGGTGAAAGCACCACCGTGCACAAGTCAGTTATCTCATCGATTGATGTGCTGAATGGTGCTAGTTTCAGGTAACCTCCACGCCATAGCAACGCACACCTGTGCCCCTGCAGTGTACAGTGTTTCACCTCACATCGCCCCAGACCTCACCTTGCCTGGATGAGCAAAATTGAAGCAATTGTAATTCTTGCTACATTCTCTGGTTTTTCCACCCACAGCCATTGCCAACCCACGGGGACTCATAGTTAGAAAAAATATTTATACCATGCTACTGTTTATATTCCAAGCTACTCCATCATGTTGGCCAATATGGACCTAATCATTTCTTCTACCTCCCACAGCCATAGCATAACCATGGGTACTCATTGTTATGTATTGCATATCACACCGCTTTACACTCCAAGATGCATCATGTCGGCCAATATGGACCTAAATATTTCTTCTTTCAACATCAGTTTTTCTTAAATTAAAAGAGTATCTGTATCGGAGTGTATACAATATTACACATAATGTCAATCACATTAACCCTAGTTTAGAGTTCATGTAGTTTCAGCTACGGTGAGGAGAAGAGAGTCAAGTTCTCCTGCATAGAACCTAAAGTGAAGTAGACAACGTCATTGCCATCTCTTGCAATAGGATGAACTTTAAAAGCATTGCATTGCTCGAGTAAATTGTGCATCAACAACTGAAACTAACCTATCATGCATCTCTCCAGAATATTACTAATTCCACCAGCCAGTTAACCTACAACCAGCCTCATGAAAGCAAATCTTGAGCCTGAGCTTTTAACACTAAAAAAAAAAACCTAATGACTATATTTTATTCTTGCTGACTCGCTGTCAAGCCTGAAATCAGGCGTTGGGCCTGAATGGGATCACCCTGCAACAAGGGCTTGACACTGGCACCAGCCAACCGGCCAAATGCTGGTAAAACTTGGCTGTGGCTAGTAATACGTTCTCAGTCACCAGCCAATATGGCTGGCAGCTTTTTCCTTGGTATGATATATGCATCATAGTACCCTGTATTGTTTTGTTTGCCCCTTGTGTATCAATTATTTGTATTTAGGTTCAAGAAAAAACTCAGTAAATGCAGTTTATATTTGCTTGGTATACTTGATATGTAGAAAGCTATACACTCATCTTGCTTTAGTTCCTCATCTTCTGAAGTTAGACGTACACCATCATGATAAAGGAAAAAAAAAACAATATAAAATCTGTGGCTAGTGGAATACCTGAATGGCTAGTGAATCGTGAAAGCCACTAGCCACAGTGGCCGGTGGGTGAAAAAGTTAATGTCAAGCCCTGCCTGCAACGTATAGGCATATATATCTTACTGTCTTATTGTCTGACTTACTAGTGGTTTGTTCAATGTATTTCTTCAAAACTCCCTTCAAAAGTCCCTTGTCATCTCTAAATGGCTGTGCAGGATCTGTCTGTACCGCCAGTCATGTTTGGCCATTTGTGTGCCCCAGGGAACTAGTAATGTAAACAATTATTTATCTAATGCTGTCACAACAACATCAGCAACAACACACACACGTACACGCACACGCACACACACACACACACACTGTCCATTCACACAATCAGTCTATCAATTAACCCCATTTCCTGCCTTCCACCGCTCTCCTCTCCTCTGCTATCCTGTCAACACGCAACTCTGAAGAAACCCACAGAAAAAAGATTCACTGCTGCAGGTGAATGCAGAGTTATTATTATGCCATCTATATGCAAATAGCGTTCAGAAGAGACGTACTGAGGTGTGTGTGCGTGTTGAGGGATAGATAGGGGTGTGTGTGCGTGTTGAGGGATGGATAGAGGTGTGTGTGCGTTTTAAGGGATGGATAGGGGATGGAGGGTGGTTATGAGATTGAGGTGTGGGGGGGGAGGGTGGTGAGTCCATTGATAAGCGGGTATTATCAGGTGATTTGTTATGCGTCTGGGTTGTATGAAGAGTATAAACACCCCTTCATGTGGCCATTATTGGCGAAAGATGGAGCTTTCACTGCAGGAGAAACGGGGCTGAGTAGAGCAGTCAGCTATAGGGCACTCGAGTGTGTGTGTGTGTGTGTGTGTGTGTGTGTGTGTGTGTGTGTGTGTGTGTGTGTGTGTGTGTGTGTGTGTGTGTGTGTGTGTGTGTGTGTGTGTGTGTGTGTGTGTGTGTGTGTGTGTGTGTGTGTGTGTGTGTGTGTGTGTGTGTGTGTGTGGAGAGGCAGCCTTTAGCTTCTATGCTTCAAAGCTTTGGAACCAGCTTCCAGATGACATAAAAAATGCACCCACTATTGATAGCTTTAAATCTAGACTCAAGACAAAGCTGTTCTCAGATGCTTTCCCCTAGCTTAAATTACTTATTATTATTATTTTTATTTTTATGTTTATTTAATTTGTTTTATTTTATTTTATTATTATTTTTACCTTATGTTTTATCTTAATGTTTTAAATGTTTTTGACTCTAATTCATTTCCTTCTTTCTTCCCTGTTTCCTTTCATTTACATTTGTTAACTTTGTGAAGCACATTGAGTTGCACCTGTGTATGAAATGCGCTATATAAATAAACTTGCCTTGCCTTGCCTTGCCTTGTGTGTGTGTGAGTGCTTGTGTGTGTGTGTAAGGTGCTTGTGTGTGTGTGTGTGTGTGTGTGTGTGTGTGTGTGTGTGTGTGTGTGTGTGTGTGTGTGTGTGTGTGTGTGTGTGTGTGTGTGTGTGTGTGTGTGTGTGTGTGTGCTGGCTGAATGGCACTGGGGTGATAGTGTGGGATGGCACTTGGGAAAGTTCATTATTTTTCCTTCACTTTTCCCCCCTCATTTTTTTTTTTGTATTTACATTTTTCATACTCGATGATTCAAAACAGTGGCCATAGACTATCCTGAAGTGCATTCAGACACACTATAATAAAATGTGAAGATTACATTTAAATTGCACTTGTCTTTTGTCCCTAGTTATGTGCTGTAGCGGTCAAGGAGTATAATGCCTTCACCGCCAGCGTATGCTGATTGATTGTACCCATTCAGGATGTCCTTGTCCGTCTGACAGACGTTATTGTGTAGTCATACAATAATTACAACTGCCTGCTCTGCTGTTTAATTCAGGTACATCTGAATGTGCATGCACTTGTGTATGTATGAGCTTTAGTGACTCATTTTGAATGGCGTGTGTGTCTGTGTGTACGTGTGTCTGTGTGTTCATCTGTCCATGTATTGGTATTTATGGTATGCCCCAGTTTCTCAGTATAGGGACCAAGACCAACGTGAGTGAGTGAGTGAGTGAGTGAGTGAGTGAGTGAGTGAGTGAGTGAGTGAGTGAGTGAGTGAGTGAGTGAGTGAGTGAGTGAGTGAGTGAGTGAGTGAGTGAGCGAGCGAGCGAGTGAGTGAGTGAGTGAGTGAGTGAGTGAGTGAGTGAGTGAGCGAGCGAGCGAGCGAGCGAGCGAGCGAGTGAGCGAGTGAGTGAGTGAGTGAGTGAGCATCCACTCAGCTCAATATATTTGGCTGAGGGAGCGCTGGACTGATAGGTAGCCAATCGTGTTTGGCAGTCTTTGATTGATGGCTCAGATGTGCCAATCTGATAGGGTGCACGGCAGGAAAGGTCACCTCTCCCCCAATCAGAAGATTACTCACAAGACAAATGAGGAGGTGGGCGGGATGAATCACTGTGGGTCGGAAACACACACACACACACACACACACACACACACACACACACACACACACACACAGGCACACGCACGCACGCGCGCACACACACACACACACACACAAACACACACACACACACACACACACACACACACACACACACACACACACACACACACACACACACACACACACACACACACACACACACACACACACACACACACACACACACACCTGTACACACCTGTGTACCTGTGAACCAAAACTGTACTTCAATGACAATTAGCATGCAGTTCCTCAAACCACCAAATACACATAATTTTCTCCTTTTTCTGTCTTTGTCTCTATGTGACTCTGTTCTTGAGCTTTCTTTCTTTCTTTCTTTCTTTCTTTCTTTCTTTCTTTCTTTCTTTCTTTCTTTCTTTCTTTCTTTCTTTCTTTCTTTCTTTCTTTCTTTCCTTCTTTCCTTCTTTCCTTCTTTCTTTCCTTCCTTCCTTCCTTCCTTCCTTCCTTTCTTTCTTGTGTGATCCTAGTCTAATACTATTGGTAATGGAAGGAATAAAAGGCACTTTTCCTCATACAAGCCAACCATGTCACGCTGTATTGTGTAGAGCTGAGTGGTTGTCAGGAATTGAGGTTGGAGCCCAGATGCAGCACAGGCACGAGGTGGATGTTTCCGGGTTTTTAATTCAAACAAAGTCAAAACAGCCCTCAAAACAAAAGATCACGAGGGATCAAAAACTCTTAGCACATTGATACAAGACTAGGACAAAGTTTCAGAAAATGATTAGACTTGAGATGTTTACTTACGACACGCAATGACAATGACTCAGCAAGGACAAAGAGAAACATGAGGTCTTAAATACACTGAAAACAATTAACACACAGGGAACAAATCAGGAGACAACGAGAACTAACGACATGAGGCACAGGTGGGAACAACAGCAAGACAAGTGAACCAAGCTACAGAACCAGGTGAAATCAATGACAGGAATGAGATGCACAGGAGGGAACAAGCAAGGCAATCAAAACACAGGTGAAAACAATGGAACAGAAACTGGAGACATGAAAACACTGACAATGGCAACGAGAGACAGACAACGGACAGGTGACTACAATCAGAGGGACTAAACAGGGCGATTAACACACAAGAACTGGGAATCGAAGACAGCCGGGAATCATTAGTTAAACTGGGGTAATAGGGACAGGTGAGACAAACGATGGGCGGGGCCAGGAACTAGACAAGTAAACACAAGGTCACATTGACAGGGGAAATGACAGGGCAAAAACACAAACAAAAGCACATGGGGAGCAACACAGGGGGTAAACACAGGGAAACAGCGAGTCCAAAACAAAACAGAGGGCCGGATCATGACAATGGTGGTGTTGAGTCAGCCTGGTTTATTTCCATTACAAGCCATGTTACCCGGAGTGTGGTTGGAGTTACCTTTTCGATTACGTTGCCAAGTAGCTTTACTTTATGTAGGCTAGCTGACTAGTTTAAGGCCGATGGATATATAATCTATCGAAGTAGGGTGTAAATCAGGGGTGCCCAACCAGTCGATCGCGAGCTACCAGTCGATCTCGAGGGGAGTGGCAGTCAATCGCGAGACATGTAATATGACGGGGGAAATATTGTATTTCAAAAGTAGGCAATGTAGCAAGCTGCTGGTACTGTATTGGTTAGATAATTAGTCCCACGGTAACACAGAATGAGGGGAAAGCATTGGGAAGTGACCGTCAGGGTATTGCAGTTGATTCATGTGCGCACACATGTACATCGGATCAGTAACAGAACATGTGCGCAACGATGCGTTATGACGCGGCGATGTGCGAGAATCTTCGTCCAAATCGCTAGTCGCATGTATCATCGCTAACTGTGTTTACATCGCGTGCCGCGTGTAAGGGAAATGTTAGTTGCTGACATGTATGGAATTCACTTCAATTTGTCCTGTTTCTTGCTCCAGTTGTGGATAAAACGATTGGACAAACTCACAATAGAAAGCCTTTGCTGTGCTACTGTCCCAGAGAGCTGAAAAAAAAAAACCTTTATAGAAGAAGTCATTCTTAACAGGGGTGTTAACCAATCCAATGAGTTCTCTCATCTCTCTCTCTCTCTCCCTCTCTCATAGTAAAGTGAACTTAACTAGCCTACTTTTTACCCATAACAAATGGTGAATTTCTGAGCCCTTTTTAATTTGTACCACTGAAGGCATGATGCTTCATCATATTTTAGAAATAGGGCCTTTGTGTCTACATATGCATTTTATATACCAAATGTTTATCATTTTGAAATTGTTTCAGTTGTTTATGACTTGTGTATGACTGAAATGATCTCTGCATACTATCAGTGCTGCAATTCTTTGTAAACATAGGCTATTCAACACACTTTAAAAACACACTGAAAATATACGGCTAGTAGCCTACTAAAAACATTTTGTGCATAATAATGGTGATTAATAAATGGTAATCTAAAATTTTCACACCGACATCCTTAAATTTGACTTGGTAGATCACGGCAGACCATCAACTTCAAAAGTAGATCTCGGTTAAAAAAAGGTTGGGCACCCCTGGTGTAAATAGTTTGAGAGGCATCATATTTGACTACCACAATGTTGAATTTCAGCCTTAATTTTAATATCAAAGCAGTAAAGTGTCCAATTAAAGAGAGGTCTAAGGTAGTCGATCGGGTGGCTGCCATGATTGTTTTTTGATTCACCATGGCACAGAAGCTCCCAGCAGTCTGGGTAGTTGGCAGCAACAGCACCCGGCTTAGCTCGGTTCAGCCAGCCGAAAAAGCAACGGCTGGTTTTCCAGCTGTGCCATGCCGTACTTGGTTCATCGAGAAAAAACAAACAAGCCGGCGGCTGAGTCATGCCGTGTCGAGGTGTACCAAAAAGAAATAGGGCGTTGAAAATGGGCCTATAGATGCAGGAAGTGGTCATAGGAGGAGTCATAGGAGTTAGACCACAGCAGCAGAACCGACAACACACAGAGGAGGAGTGGAGAAGTTCTTCTCACACTACCCAGTGCTGTCACATGAAATAATGAATGAAAGTGGTGCAATTTCAAGGTGGTGGTGGTAAAGCTATAGATGACGGACTAATGGTAATAGTAATAGGAGGCAACAGCAGCTGAACCAACAGCTTTTACGAGAGGAGTGGAGAAATTTAGATCAGCTCACACGGCTGGATGCTGGCAGGCTGCAACTCCCATGCAGCTCCGAAAGCGCATTAAGCTTCAGTGCCAAATGCCAAACACTTCTTTGAATAATTCTCCATCTGTTATCAGGAAATATTACTCTCCCAAATAATTCTCACAAATACTACAGTGAATACCAGATGTGTGTCTATTTTATGTGTGTTATATTTTTTGTCCTTCTGTCTTTTTCCTTACTGTATCTCTATCCAGCCCTATCTCTCTCTCTCTCTCTCTCTCTCTCTCTCTCTCTCTCTCTCTCTCTTTCTCTCTCTCTCTCTCTCTCTCTCTCTCTCTCTCTCTCTCTCTCTCTCTCCCTCTCTCTCTCTCTCTCCATTTCCTTTCTGTGAATATGGTCAGGCAAACTCGAGATCTGTAGTTAGTGTTAGTCTCCAGTACATGCATTCTCTCGTTTTCCCTCTCCAGGTCACCTCTGGGCTTCCGTAATAAATAACTCTTTAACCTCCTTTATTTTAAATAACCATAGTAGTTCTTCCTAAGTGCTGTAAGTTCTGATTTGACAGAATAAGTCAGTACTCTGTCAGCCTTTTGCTGAGTTGCAAAGGTACGGTACACGGAATAAGTGCTGACCTCTGCCTCCCTAAAGAGACCACTTGTACTGTATGTCTTTCTCCATTATTAACACAATTATTAAGTACACTAAGGCAGCCCTGAGAGCTCTCTGCTCAGCATTTTTGACAGCATAGGCCTAGCCTGTGCTTTTAAATGAAAAAAATCATCAGAGGGTCCATGCAGCAGAATAGAAGTGTGGCATTGGCTCTCTTTTCATGCTTGACTTCATCTTCTGTGTATATGTAGTAGAATGACGCCTTAGTAGATTTGACAGGCTACCCATGGGGTATACTGGCTGGCCTCTGCTCTCTCATTGCTGAAGATGGTCTTGCCATTAAGGGATGCTAAGAACTTCAGTGTGTGTCTGAAATAGTGTTCTTGTTGAGGGTTCTTGATAAAAGGTTTACTCATGACATTTTGAACGGGTTGCAACTACTTTGCTCGCCAACACGCATGTACTGTAGGAGGCCATGTGAACTTGTTTTAAACCGAATACTAAGAATAGCCAAGGCAAAGAGCCGTGCTGTAAACAAAAACATATGCAGGTTTCTCAGTGGAGTTGTTTAGTTGTTTTTGAGAGTCCACGTACGCTTGGAAACAATGTTAGCAATGTGAAGCAGGGTGTCACCATGTCAGCCTTAAGTTTATCCTCAGGAAAAATATACAGCAATGGAGGGTTGGGAGTACTTTCTGCCGGTCAACCAGTTTTTCTTTGTTTTTTGTTGGTTTGTTGGCCCAAAAAACGAATTTGTGAGACTACTTTACTCTCTAACGTATGGATGCATTTAACCTCCTATTTAGTTTTTTTTTCATTATTATGCATGTTTTGCACTGTTGTATACCCAGATGAGCAGTTCCATATGGATGCACAAAAGTGCATTACCTGAGAAATTGTGCCAACAGCAATGTTCAATAAATAAATAGCCAGCAACAAACAAATAAATAAATAAATAAAATTGTGTGGAGACCTTTTCAAAAATGCCAAAGTGGAAAACAGTCTGGAGGCTTGAACAGCCGGGATTCATCTTCATCCTAAAGAGCTGCTCAAAGGGCAGGGAGGATGAGGAAGGCAGGAGAGGATTAAGGCATGAAGTATGTGAGAGAGGGAAAAACACTAAAACATAAGGATGTTAAAAGCAAACAAAAGTATGTGACAGAAAAAGAGAAATCAGAACGAAAAATCATTGAAGCGTGTGGGAAGAATATATATACACACGCGTGCGTATGCACGCACACACACACACACACACACACACACACACACACACACACACACACACACACACACACACACACACACACACACACACACACACACACACACACACACACACACACACACACACACACACACACACCTCCTCTGAATGTTGCATGTGTGCTCTGACCCCCTTTATCTTACCCTCCGCTTAATATCTCTCTATCTCTCTTCCTCCCCTCTCCTCTCTATCCCTTCATCTTTCTCTTCTTCCTCCTCATCCTCCATCATTTCTCTGAACCTCTGTCTTGCAACCCCCCCCCCCCCATTGTTTTCCTCCTGTCTCTCTCTGTCTTCCTCTCTCCTCTGTCTGCTTGTTTTATGTGTGCTCTGTCTGCTGTCTGGCCAGCTCTAATCTCTGCTGTTCAGCTCCCTTTTTGGCTCCTGTTGGATTATTAAAGGTTTGAGGCTTACTCAGAAGAATTGGGCCCTACTACAACAGAGTACTACCCCTACCCTGATGCTGCATGCACACTGCAAGCGCAGGGCTAATGTGGATGTCCTGAGTCCGGACGTATCCATGCTCAGTCCGAAACGGTTAGAACAGTGGTTCTCAACTGGAACAGTCTTGGGACCCACCATTTTCCACTCTCATTCTGTCGCGACCCAATTTTTTTAGCGACTCTCGAATGACTGGTTGCATGCTACTATCTCGCATAAACATTCTGATTTTATCTATGACGACAGATGACACTATCAAGTTCAATCGCCTATCAACATAAAAGTTGCAAATTGTTGCAGGAAAAGTTTGATTTTTTTTTTTTTTTAGCAAATCAATGAATTACGATTTTTTTTCACACCACGGACCCGCGACCCACCCATGACCCCTCCGAGACCCACTTTTGGGTTGCGACCCACCAGTTGAGAAACACTGGATTAGAATACATGAAAACAGATTATTCCTTGAAGTGCGGTGTCACCACAAAGTCTTTACGGGCCTGCACACCTGGATGTGTAATCCAAGTGATTGAATTATAGAGTCCTTGTAGGCCTATTTAAGCCGGGCAGTCATGGCTAAGCGGTTAGGGCGTCAGACTTGTAGCCCAAAGGATACCGGTTCGACTCCCGACCTGTCAGTTTGGTGGGGGGAGTAATTAAGCAGTGCTCTCCCCCATCCTCCTCCATGACTGAGGTACCCTAAGCATGGTACCGTCCCTCCGCACTGCTCCCTTTCGTGTGCCATTGGGGGCTGCCCCCTTGCAAGTATGAGGCATAACTGCAATTTCGTTGTGTGCAGTGTTCACTTGTGCGCTGTGGAGTGCTGTGTCACAATGACAATGGAAGTTGGAGTTTCCCCGTTGGGCATCATTTACAGAACACATTAAGGAATCCTAGTAGAGCGAGCAGGCTCTACCCGTTTTGTTGCTGTATGGTTTTATTTGCTGAAGCAGCACAGTGCTGAGGCTGTGTCTGTAGCTGTTGTAGGGGAAATGGAGTGTCCTTGTTTGCTTAAACATACTCTGTTCACACTCTGGGAGAAAGGAGCCTTTTTATACGACAATGCCTGCCCACTCAAAGGTCATCAACCAATCCGGTGGTTTCTCTCCTCTCTGATGTGATGTGAAATACCCTTGGCCAACTTAGCAAACTTTGGCTCCCGGAGACAAAATAAAACACTGGTTCCCTGCATGTGTGCTTAACCACATCTAATTAGTCAATGGCTTGGTTTCTCATTTTCTGGTTGATTAGTTAAAAAAACGATCAAATAAATATTCCCCTCTTCAAAGTGTTTTTTTTTTTAATTATTATTTTATTTCTCCTTTTCATTTGTTATTTTTGAATTGATAGTGTGATTATTGTGATACTCATTCATGGTCTAGCAAATACTAAGTAATGTAGGTCTACTTCAGATTTCAGATAAATGAAACAGAGTTCTGTGAAAAATGTGTGAATGTGCTAGATACTAAATGGGGGTTTGGGGGAGGGGGGGGGGGTTGGGCTGGGAGGTTAACTCATCACGTCATAGGGTGGGAACTCTGGTGTGATGATGTTACTGATGACGTATTTTTGACCACTTTCTTGCATCTGAGAAATGTGTAGGCCTAAATGCGTACATTTGTGAATGTAATTCCTTCTTTGTATTTCTAAATTTCCAATTTTAGAATGTGATTTTTGATATCATAACTGTTCGATTCCTATTTGGAGAAATATCAAACTTACAACTCATTATAACTAAAAATGGACTCATTTTTAGGGTTTACAAATTTTTATTTTACTACAACTACAAACAAAGACGCGCAGATATCCCAAAATATGCACGGATGACTTTCCTGTGGATACACAACTTTTTATCCACTTTTTCGCTCCATTAGAGCCCATGTCAAACACACACACACACACACACACACACACACACTGACACAAGCACGTACACACAAATGATGCATAAATGGGACACCCACGTTGTACGTGCGCGCACACACACACACACACACACACACACACACACACACACACACACACACACACACACACACACACACACACACACACACACACACACACACACACACACACACACACACACACACACTTAATCATGGCACCACCACACTGTCTGTCACTCTGTCTGCAACATTCATACACAGACAGGTAAACACATACAACACTTGTTTTCACAGGGATATAACAAGCAACTACTTCACATTAAAGGTGACACATTGTGACGCGCCATCTGGGCTGTGAGCTCTGTGTGTGTGTGTGAGTGTGTGTGTTTGTGTGTGTGTCTGTGCGTGCGTGCATGTGTGTGTGCGTGCGTGCCTGCATGCATGCATGTGTGCGTACTGTATGTGTGACTGTGAGTGCGAGTGTGAAAAATGTAGCAATACATGGTGCATCAAGGCTATTCCTATCTGAATGGCGCTGATGAGGCATGCCATGAGGCCTTCTTCCTGTGCATGGGGAGACACGATTACTAAGGTGCATCAAGCGCCCCAACGTTTGAAAATCCTTCTCTGCTTTAGCAAAATTGTTCCTTTGTATTAACATTACACCCTTTTTTGGTTTTGGAGATTTTGGGTAATGTTAAAGGGTGGCACAATTTGCTTGACATTTTGAATGGTAATGGATGGGTGATTTTAGCCAAATCCTTGAAAAGTGTGTTTTTACATTATTTTGGTCAAAACTTGTAAAGAGAATCATTTGGAAGAATGCCCCAGTTCCCTTTCCACTTTCCCAGATTTGAAATTCCCTGTGCATATTTTAGAGCCTTCCTTCAGCAATGTTTAAGGCCCCATTTGCTAACATTTTAGCCATGTTCGAACATCCATGTATCCATTATTTAGCCATTTGTTGGGGTTTTGATGTCCTGGGAAAATGGAGAGGCAACTGGAGCGTTCATCCAAGTGACTGCACTTACTATTTTTGATCAAAAAAGTCTCAAAATACACTTTGCAAAGATTTAGCTAAAAATGCCCATTCACTACCATTCAAAATGTCAAGCCTATTGTGCCACCCTGTAACATCAGTCAAATTTGCTAGAAATGTACAAGGGAGTTATGATGGTGCAAAGGAACAATACTGCAAGAGCAGAGTGGGCTATTCCAAAGTTTTCATTTTCGAGGGGCGTTTCATGCACCCTAATGATTACTGCCACCCTCTTGTTTTCTCCTCATATTTTAATTTCTTTTTGTATTCCTCCACTCCATTTCACTCCCCCTTGATCTCTCACCTTGACCCCAACTAGCTCCCTATAGTGGTTAGAGACAGTCGCCAAAGGAAATGTGTCTGTGACATCCAGGCCAGCAAGATGATATTAGAAAGTGTAAAACAGCCGTAAAGACACAAGGCGATGTACAGTAGCACTGGTAGGCAACACGTGGCCATCCCTCAGGCTGATGTAACCACAGCACCACCAGTCCTTCCCAGTCCACCACCCACCTCAGTCCCCACCCCCTCCATTATGTTGTCCTAATTGATTTATTCTCCCAGGAGTTTTCTTTGTGTAAACACTCCCCACTTCCCTCCTCTATATCTTTTTTCTCTCGTCTCTTCCTATGCTCTCATACTTCATCTCCTACCCTCTCATCCTCTCCTCTCCTCATCCTCTCCCCTCCTCTCATCCTTTGTCACTCTCTCCTCTCATCTCCTCTCCTCTCCTCTCTTCTCTTCTCCTCTCCTCTCCTCTCCCTCTCCCCTCCTCTCATCCTTTGTCACTCTCCTCTCATCTCCTCTCCTCTCCTCTCTTCTCTTCTCCTCTCCTCTCCTCCTCTCGTTCTCTCTTTCTTCTCCTCTTCCTCCGTGCCTTGTATTCAGCGGAAGTGGGTCAGCATTGAGTTCAAGTGGCCCAGAAATGAAAAGAGCCCCTTGCTTCTCATCTTACTGTAATTAAGGGATGCCACTACAATTAATCATAGAGCCGTGGTGCATTGTGGGTAAACGCGGTGGTTGCTGCACAATGTGTGTGTGCGTGCGTGTGCGTGTGCGTGTGCGTGTGCGTGTGTGTGTGTGTGTGTGTGTGTGTGTGTGTGTGTGTGTGTGTGTGTGTGTGTGTGTGTGTGTGTGTGTGTGTGTGTGTGTGTGTGTGTGTGCATATGGTGCTTATAGACCCCCCAAGCAGTACACAGTAGGCGTTGTTGTCTCTTGAAGTGTGTACATTGGAGACATACCAGTGGTGTTGAGCATGTGTGTGTGAATGTGTGCGTGTGTAGGCGAACACACCACTGAGTGTATGTGTGATCGTCACAGATACAGAGAGAGGATATGTATGTCTTTGTGGTTGTGGATATTTAAGCCCACTGTTTCTGTGTCATCTCTGAGCTAAGGTTCTGGTACCTTAACCCTCCTGTGTGTATCAAGCGTGACATATGATTGACAGAAGCCTTTATTTCTGTATTGAGGGTCGGCGACTAAAGCGACCAAAGCGACTTTGCCAGGAGTGATGCGTCCTGAGCAATCTGAGCGACCAGAGCGAATTTCAGCATTTAAAGGCAAGCTAGTATTATGGTAATGCGTTATGATGCGGTTTGGCAAAAAAAACGATTTGAATGTTCATATCTCCGAATGTCCCTGGCTGTCAAGC